>NW_026857527.1:90000-235631 GCF_026571515.1 Ruditapes philippinarum | reverse complement strand
AGCAGTTAAGTTAGATTATAATAAAATGTTGTTGTTGCTTTTTTTTTTTTTTTTTTTTTGCCAACAAATATTTTAGAAAATAATTAGCTTAGAAGAATCAAATTTATTTTTTATACTCTTTATAAGAGTTATAGAACTGTTCTTAATGTGCCGTAACAGACGATAATCCTAACTTTTATTATGTAAATGTAAAGATTTGGAATAGAATACCATCTAATATACGTTCTTCTCATTCTCTCACATCTTTTAGAAATAACTATAAAAAACATAACTCGCAGATCAAATAAATATCTTCATAACTCAGTATGGCACTATAATATAATACTTATTATGCATGTATATTTGTTAAAATATTTGTAAATGATATTTGATATCTAAAAGGAGCATTTGCCAAAAAAAAAATTATAGGAAAAAATCTTAATGGAATTGTTGTTAATTTGTTATTGTTTTATGATGTTTTGTATTTGTGTTTCTATATATTGTTTAGAAGGTCACATATAAAATTAAGAAATGTTATTTGTTGTCTACGATGGTATATCTTCATGTGTTGACTTCTTTAAATAAAATTATTATTATTGTTGTTGTTGTTGTTGTTGTTGTTGTTGTTATGTTGTTGTTATTGTTATTATTTTAGTAGCATTTAGAAATAAACCGAACATCACTTTGATATCTGATGTTCGAAACTTTTATAAGAAGTAATTATTATACTAACTCAGTGTTAAAGGGGTGAATCACAAGACTTTATCAACAATCCGAGATTACAAGTAATTATTCTGCAGTACTAAATTGTTATTTTTAACCATCATCAAACCTTCAAAGAATTGTAGAAAATGGTTGGAAATATTAATGGAATGGTGTTGATCTCGATAACCGTATCATTAGTGTACGTTAGTGAAACCAATCATCTTAAAAAGGCACATCAAGTAAATTACTTATACATTATGAGAAATACATGAAAATGATTGAATAGCATGTTTGAATTCCTAAATAAAGGCTCAAAATAGGTATTAGTAATTTCAGGCACGGACACCGAGCTGTATAACTTTCTCACATAAAAGAATAGAACCTACAGCGGTGAGAGGCAAGTGGTTTTGAAGTCAACGACCGTAACCACTCGGCCACGGACGTCCCTTAGCTAACAGATTAAGTTTTACATATGAAATATATCTCACGCACCCTGGCACACCATACTCGTCGATTCAGAGCCTACTTTGTAGGACCACACCCCTCAGCTTTAGTCAGGACACCGGCAGCTAACTTCATGCAAGCTTAGTCGTGCCGACTTAAACGTTACCCCCAGCTGAAAAAAAAACATGCGAACTTGCCGTCTTACACGTAGCATTGGTTCTTCAATCATCTGCCAATGCCCTGTGTCTTCTCAACGACGTACACGTACCGAGGGGAAGAGAAAAGTTACTACAGGTAGAAATAAATATCGTCATTTAGGGTCACGCTTGCTAAATATGAATACAGTGTGTTTTTCTTTTCTTTAAAATGTTACAGGCGTCGAAGCAAGCCCAGTCGTTCGAAGAGAAAATGCTGCCATGGTAGACAGAAATGACTGTACTTTCGGGACTGCCGATGATGGCAGAAATGATTTGCCGCCGCACGCAATATATATAATGAAAAATTATGTTTTAGTAACTTTCTGAGGCGATGTATTTTGTTACGAGCAGCCACAGGTGGCAGTATCAGTGTTTGGACACCCCACCCCTATCTGCCCCTGGACCCCTAATACAACCCTGAAAAAAAATAATTCAACACTCTAAGGCTTACTATAAGGTACCAAATACAAAACCACCGATGAAATTATATAAAAAAAAAAAAATTCCACTATCAAAATTATAGTTATCCAGGGGCAGATAGGGGTGGGGTGTCCAAACACTGATACTGCCACCTGTGCGAGCAGCGTAATCGCGAGACAGGAGTAAGCCCCGGAAAAATACTACAACATAATATTCCAATCTATTTAGTTTCACCCGTTTTTATTCATTCATTCATTCATTCATTCATTCATTCATTCATTTATTTTCGTTTAGGGCACATGTACATTATTTGATTTTGGGACTGTATGCCGCGTTTCATGGAATGACACACGTTTAGAGACCGATTCTAGGACTTGGCAACGGGACATATACATTTATTGGTGTTTGATTATAGTTTTGTTTTGGGTTATTTAATGACTTCGCACTTTGAAGGGTTTAACTCCATGCCCCACTGGTTCTCCCATAGATAATCAAACCATATTGTACACGTCTAGATCATGTTGGAGTGTTGGGGGTCTGAGGAGGAATTTATAGTTAGGTACGCAGTGCAGTATCATCTGGAAATGATCTTACTTGAGATCTATGGAAAGAAGAAGGTAGCTTGTTGATACGGAGAAGAAAGCAAAGGGGCCCTAGCTAGGACTTATCATTTGGCACCCAACCCTGTAAAAATGTAGTAACAGTCTGAAGCAGTATTTTCAGATAGTTTATGAGAGCCACGCAAATCGGCTGTTAGCAGTCCAACGCATGGGCACAAGAGAAAAGGTCGCACATACACAATTTCAAGTGTAACTTTTGGAAACTGAACAGGAAAATTTATCATATATTCTGATCATATTTAGTTACTTAGTACCCTGAATAAAATACTTTAAATTTAGTGGTGCTTTACTTAGTACTCAATCGCATCTTCTCGGCCCGTTCCGTCAAACTTCAGATAAATTAGAAACAGGGATAATCGACGAGGTATCCAAATGTTACGAAGCCACCGGAAACAGACTGGCGGTGCATATTCATATTTATTCTAGTGGCTCGATTGACCTTCGAAATAAAAACAAGAAAAATGTTCTCCAGAGTAATAGCCAGCACTACCAGAGCAACAAGAAAGTTTTCGACTACGGCCCGAAAATTTGAATATAATGATGAACTTATGCCTATGCATGTAAGAAATAATTTAGGGTTTTTTTTTTTTAGAAAAGCGCCCTCTCCAAAATTAAATTTTTTCTGTCGTAGTGTCCTAGTAGGGAAGTCAAGAGGTCTTAGAATCTAGCTGTTAGGAAAACCTTGTGGTATATTGAATTTTGTGTAAAACTGCATAATTTTCAATACTATTCTATTGCGGTACGTGCAGTTTAGGCAGAGAATGAGAGATGTTAAACCGCCTCTGTGGTGGAGGGGTTAGACTTAGAGTCGATGACTTGTAATCCAGGTACCTCTCTGGTGTGGGTTCGATCCCCAGGAGATGCTTTGGTAGTTAAGCGCGGAGGAAGGTAGTCTAGTACTGGTGTAACTCTCAGGGTTCTCGGGGACGCTTATTTCGGCGTCCCGGTACGCATGTTTATTACAGCTGGACGCAAATATTTCAGAGCAAGGATTCCACGTACGCTTAATTTTGCCCGGGGACGCATAAACATTACCGATTGTTTACAACCACAAATACACAAATGCGTCAGCGCGTGACAGTCTATATGTAGGCGGTCCTATGCACATCGACCCGTGAAGCGATTAGCCAATCAGCGATAACGCTTTCGATCATTATCACGCAATAGTGATCAGACTAATGTATACACGCGCTGTACAGTACATGTAATTACCAGATATAAAACGAGGTGATAATTTTATATCTTAGATCAACAGTTGATTGGAAAATTAGCAAATTTTACCGACAAAAGGATAAAATTATCGACTATTTACGCCGCAAGTTTAAAGACTGTTTTCTCAAATTACAAATGAGTGTAATGTTGAATGATTGTCGAATATTTTCGGCATTTTCTAGGCACAATTTTGCTTTAGTTTCATTCTTGCAAAAACTTTCGATAAGACTATTAAGAATTTAAGATATTGTGCCGAAATGCCAGGACAACAAACCAAAATACACATACGCTTTTCTTTGATATTTAGATTCAATCCGAAAATTGATCCCGAACATCGGCGATTTCACGTTCGCCAGAAACCCTAAAATTTCGCAAAAATTCTCGGTTTCCAAGCCAAACATGCGAATGAATTATTCCTTTATTATTTAATCTACATTAAATCTTTAAATATCTATCTTCAATTTGCCCCCTTTTGAAGATATTTGCTAAAATAATTGTCGATCGGATGAATCTCTTACACACTGTTTGAAGCTGTACACGATTTTCCTATTCATTCCGCTAAACACTGCCTATATACATTTACGTTTTTTTTTACAAATATAAACTTTTTGTCTTTAGAGTGGACTTATTTAACCAGAATAAAATTTGATTTGGTATAAAAGTGAAAAAAAAAAACGATTTCCATGTGTGGATGCATTATAATGAAATAATTTCATAATAAATATCAACAACAAAACAATAATTATACTATGTAGTTAAGAGTTTCTTTTGAATCACTATAAACTTTGGAAGTCTCTTGAAGATTCAAAATATCAGCAATGCTATTGTGAGCATTGAATAACTAATCTGTAAACATATTAATTGCGACGCGCTTTTGGACTCCAACTTTTTCAGGGTTGGGAGTCCATGGACTCCATGTTTTAAAGTCCTAGTGAGAACCCTGAACTCTCCAGGAACGATGGTTAGGAAACTACCCGCCTATATGACTGAAATACTGTTGGAAAAATGCATAAAATAAAACAAACAAACAAAAGAGAGATGTTAAATTGTAACAGAGATAAGCAGTGCCTATATACTGCCATTATATATAATCCATCGTGCCTATCAAAAAATGAAAAATTAGGCATTGTGTAACAAATTAAACTTACTATAAACTTTTAACTATGTTAAATAGGCTGGTGAAAATGCCCTATGTCATAAAAATCATATTTCTAGAAAGGAAGTGGCTAGCCGTACGGGCCCGTTGGGCTAGCCAAAAGTTCTAGCTGTACGTGAGTCACATACGACAAGCAAGGACACACTGTATTGGCTAGCCTTACGGCACTTTTCAAAATTATATGAAACAGGAAGTCGAAAATGCATATGTTATTTTATGACTACGCGAGGATTTTAACCAAGAAACAGCAATTGTGTTCTTATGTTTTAGAGATTAATCGCCTTGTTGGCTACAGTAAAGAAAGATCGAATATCGATCTTTGCCATCTCAAGACGTCGAGGAATAAGAGCGTTTGGTGGCAGTTAAAAAACATCAATTGAAATAGTTTACAAAATTTTGATAATAATCTTTTTTTGTTCCATTAAGTTTAATTTTCGACACCCTTAAAATGAAAAAAAAAAACAAAAACAAAAAAAAACACCGAAAATAATTAATTGTTGTTGGGCTCTGATAATTGCGTCAATTCAATTACCGACGGTACTGTATAGAAGTTTGTCCATCATTAAGGAAAGTTTGCATGTTCTGTGAAAATTCTATTGTCAGTCCCTGGGTACAGTAGGCTTTTAAATTAAGGCTTATTAATTGATTGTGCTTTTATGTTCGATATTTTTATCTTCTGTATTTGGAAACTATACAATTATTTTTTCACCGTTTTTTTTTTTTCAATTTTCTTTTTATTTATTTATTTATTGCACTCCGATCATTAATATTTATTTGATCCATGTGCTTAATTAACAACAATTTCATCTTTCATACAAATAAAACAACAAATCATGAGCATGAAATCAACGACGTTATAACTTAAATATAACATGCAACTTTGACACTTTTATCAAGATAGATTATACAACGCTTGTTCGTATTCATTTTTAACCAGGTTTTCCGAAGGAAAAACTGGTTATTAGATTGAGGTATGTCGGCGGGCGGGCGGTCGTAAACAATTTCTTCTGTGCACAACTCCTTCTACATTTCTCAACGGATTTTGACCAAACTTTCACAGAAGCTTTGTCATCAAGTGCCCTGGCGCATATTGTCAGGGTTTTGTGATTGGATAATATTTGACCTAATTATGGCCCTTTGTTTTTTTTCCTTATACAGTATATATAGTGAACAATTTCTATCGTGCGCAACTTCTCCTACATTTGTCAACGGATTTTGACCAAACTTTCACAGAAGCTTTGTTATCAAGTGCCCTGGCACATATTGTTGGGGTTTTGTGATTGGATAATTTTTGACCTAATTATGGCCCTTTGTTTTTTTTTTCCTTATACAGAATTATCAATATATTAGTGAACAAATTCTTCTGTGCTGAACTCGTCCTACATTTCTCAATGGATTTTGTTCAAACTTTCACAGAAGCTTTTTCATCAAGTGCCCTGGCACATATTGTCGGGGTTTTGTGATTGGATAATTTTTGACCTAATTATGGCCCTTTGTTTTTTTTCCTTATACAGAATATATAGTGAACACTTCTTCAGTGGCAATTCTCCTACATTATTCATGTTTTACATTGCACATAGTTATATTGTTTGTTGCTTGTACTTGTATTTCAAATACAATATATTTATCTACAATGGTGATAATTGAAAACCTGGTTTCATGGCATTGCCATGTTTCTTGTTATTAAAGTGAACACACGAGGACAAATGCGGAGACTTAATTAAAATCCTCGTTTAAAGATACAAAATAACATATGCATTTTCGACTTCCATATAATTTTAAAAAGTGCCATACGGCTAGACAATACAGTGCGTCCTGGCTAGTCATACGTGTCTCACGTACGGCTAGAACTTGATGAAGTTGTTGCACACATTTCTATTTAGAATTTTACATTACAATATAATTTTTATGACCTTAAAATATTTTGATTTTAGAAAATGGGAAAAAGTGAAATAATTCTATGAATATAAAAGATAACCAAACTATTTTTATTTGTATCATATATCAATGCTTGATAAACAAAACAAGTGAGAAAGAAGCATATAAGTTATTTTTCTAGAAATATGATATTTTATGTCTTCAGCCTGATCGGGCATTTTTCACCAGCCTGTTAAAATATTGGAAGTGGCTATCCATACGGGCCTGTACTGCTATGGAAAGTTCTAACTGTATGTGAGTCATGGAAGTCTAGCCTATTAACCATTTTACAGAATATTTATATCTACTTAACTAACAGACTGAATCCATTAAAAAAAAATTCTTTGAAAAAGAAGTCTCCTGTCAAAATTTATCTTGCTGTCTATTGGACAAGTTTTAGTGCTAGGAGATTTCTTATCCTTTCAGCTATCAAAACAAAGAAGTAGCTTGAATTTTAAATATTGTTAATGAGCAGTGAAAACATAATTACATGTGATGTGTTTAAAGTGCAATTAAGTTTGAAAGATTATTGTAATGTTACATTCTAATGACCTAAATCCCAGATTTTTGTTTGCCTGTTTGCAACTATAAAAGCTGATGCTAAAATGCTACTCCAGTTGAAATTGAAGGTTTTTATCTTCATCCTTGTTTCAGTCTGTATTTTGATCAACGCCAAGAACTTTACTTGGTTACAGGCCTAGTTACAAGTTGCAAAATAGTCATTCACCACACAATTAATATAGTACGTTGTCATTGTTTAAGGGCCTGCAATACTTAAGCTAATTGACAGGTTTATCAAGAGAAAATGCCTACAAGCAGTAGTCTAAGTAGTACTGGGGCAGTTTGACAATAACCCCAACAGCGCCACTTTTACTTTATGTTTCATTAGCGTAGATTCATAAAGTTTCAACATAATGTAAGCAATCTGACATACTAATATCAAGGAAACTAGTTATTTTACTAGAATGAGAGAAATAATATTTTATAGATTAAAACAGTATCTTTACTAGTTCAATATCTACAGTCTTCACGAAAAACTTTAAAAAGCACAGGACATTCGGGCCAGTAAAATTTTAATTTTTTCACAGGAAAATGTAGTCAGAAATTTCAATGTGTTTCATAAGGCTAAGGCAGTTTTTATCTTTCTCAAATACATAAACGTTTTTGACTACAACATACATTAAAATTTTAATGAACACCATTATGTCCACATTTTTACTTTTCCAAGGATGAGCAGTCAGAAATAGAGTTGAAGTACCTTTAATGATATTATGTATGCTACATGATATTATTTTCATTTCAGAATATGCCATTCAAGACAGACAACAAATACAAGTTCACCTTCTTTTTTGCCCTATTCTGCAGCACAGGTTTCTCAGGTCCATTCTTTATTGTGAGACATCAAACTTTGAAGAAAATGTAAACAACAAATAGGTAAGAATGACATTCTTTGCTTAATTTTTCTAAGGAAAAGGCTACATGTGATATTATATATCAATAGAGCTATCTTTTTCACATGTGCATCATTAAAAGGGATAGTAATAGTATGAACTGCTCATGGTGAGGTTATGTGAACACTATTTGTCTGGTGACAATGTCTGTCCATCCTTCCTCTGCAACTTTTATTTTCAAACAATATTTCATCTAAAACCACTGGGTCAGACTTCAGATTGTTTACTCCATTACTGTAGGGCCTAAGGCTTATTATTCGTATTTAGTTTGCAGCATTTGTAGTGACTCTAGTTGACTATCAATATCAGACTAATGAATACCAAATGCATGTTGTCAAGGTCTGAATGCCCAATGGCAATGCATATTGTCAAGGTCTAAGTAATCATAGAAGTCCTTTTAACAAGGATCTGTTGTGTAATACTTATCTTTGAAACGTTTAAACATGGTTTATATTGGAGCCAAATCCTAAAAAAACTTTTTATGCCCCCAGGCATATAGTGATTGAACCGTCCGTCCGTCTGTCCGTACGAGGTTAACCTAGAACGACAAGTTGGATTTTTCTTAATTTCTACCTGTACCAATGGCTTCATAGTTTACACATTTACTAATCAATACAAAGTACATGATCTGGGCAAGTTACATAACTCTGGCTTTCATATTTACCAAGTTATGGCCCTTTTCATCACTTCGAAAATGAATAATGGTTAACCTAAAACGGCAAGTTGGAAATATCTTAAGTTCTATCTATACTAATGGCTTTATAATTTCCACACTTACTTATCAATACAAAGTACATGATATTGCCAAGTTATATAACTGTGTCATCCATATTTCCCAGTTATTTCCCTTTTTTCACTTTAAAAATAGGGCCTTGTCTGGTTAAACTATTTCGGCAAGTTGGATTTATCTTAAATTTCTCCTAATTGCTTAATTTCTTTAATGATATCTTTCATATTTAGTAGGTGGATACCTTTGATGGTATTTTTTGTGGAGTAATCGGTCTCTAGGGTCAAGGTCACTGGTTTAAAAAATAATATAAACATTTTTGCTCATACAGCCTTTATATTTTAGTTGATGTTTTAGTTTAATACAAACATGGGAGGTTCTCCTTCTTTGGGTGTAGTAAGGGGTCATTTGGGTCAAGGTCAATGTTACCAATGTCAAGGTCACCAATGTTAAACTTGATTTTTACAATTTTACAGGTGTATTGACCTTCTTCTTTAGACAGATGTTATTTATAATTGATATAAACATAAACTTTGATGGAGTTAGTGGTCAGTTGGGTCAAGGTCACCAGTTCTAAAAATAGATTTTTACACATTTGCTCATACAGCCTTTATTAAGTGACAAATATATTTTAT
Source organism: Ruditapes philippinarum (assembly GCF_026571515.1). NCBI lineage: Eukaryota > Metazoa > Mollusca > Bivalvia > Venerida > Veneridae > Ruditapes > Ruditapes philippinarum. The sequence goes on along the minus strand of NW_026857527.1, from coordinate 226,168 downwards.
ATTTGGTAGGAAGATAACTTGCATGGTCATCATTTTGATTGGGGTAGGGATCAGTGGGTCAAGGTCGCTTGTGCTGAAAATAGATTTTTACACTTTTGCCCATACAGCTTTTATTGATTGACAGATGTATTTCATATTTGGTAGGAAGATAACTTGCATGATATTCTTCCTTTGAATGGAGTAAGGGGTCAGTTGGGTCAAGGTCATCAGTGCTAAAAATAGATTTTTACACTTTTGCCCATACAGCCTTTATTTATTGACAGATGTATTTCATATTTGGTAGGAAGATAACTTACATGGTATTCTTCTTTTGGATAGAGTTAGGGGTCAGTTTGGTTAAGGTCACCAGTGCTAAAAATAGATTTTTACACTTTTGCCCATACAGCCTTTATTTAATGACAGATGTATTTCATATTCGGTAGGAAGATAACTTGCATGAAGTTGAATATTTTTCATCTTCACAAGTCAGAGCAATGACTTGACAACTTATGTTTCTCACAATTACAAAATGCTATGACTTTGTCAAGCTATATTACTTGTGTTTACAAGTTTTTGAGTGAATGGGTAAACATTTTTATGCCACCGCAGCATCTGCGATGCGGTGGCATATAGCGATTCACCTGTGTGTGTGTTTGTTTGTTTGTGTGTTAAATAGATTATATAGTGAACTTAAAAAATCTTCTTGTGAAAAACCACTAGTCCAATTTAGACCAAACTTGGCAGGATTGATCCTTGGGTGAAGGGCTTCCAAAGTTGTTCAAAGAATTTCATTCCATGCAGAAATCTGGTTGCCATGGCAACCAAAAGGAATTATAAGAATAAATTTAAAAAATCTTTTTGTAAAGACCCAAAAGGCCTAGAGCTTAGATATTTTGCAATAGGCATTGTCTGGTAGACCTCTACCAAGATTGTTCAAATTATAGCCCTGGGGTCAAAATTGGCCCCGCCCCAGGGGTCATTGATTTTCACTATATGTACATATTGTAAAAACTTAAAATACCTTCTTGTAAAGACCCAAAAGGCCTAGAGCTTAGATATTTTGCATAAGGCATTGTCTGGTAGACCCTTACCAAGATTGTTCAAATTATAGCCCTAGGGTCAAAATCGGCCCCGCCCAGGGTGTCATTGATTTTCACTATATGTACATATAGTAAAAACTTTAAATACCTTCTAGTAAAGACCCAAAAGGCCTAGAGCTTAGATATTTTGCATAAGGCATTGTGTGGTAGACCTCTACCCGGATTGTTCAAATTATAGCCCTGGGGTCAAAATCGGCCCCGCCCCAGGGTTCATTGGTTTTCCTTCTATGTATATAGTAAAATCTTATAGTCAAAACTTTAAAAAAATTTCTTCTAGCAATTGACAAATGCTAGAGGTTAGATATTTTGCATGAAACATTGTGTAGTGAACCTCTAGCAAGATTGTTCAAATTATAGCCCTGGGGTCAAAATTGCCCCCGCCCCGGGGTCATTGATTTTCAATATATACATATAGTAAAAAATAAAAAAATCTTATTGTCTGAAGGTACAAGGCTTCAAAAACTTAAAATACCTTCTTGTAAAGACCCAAAAGGCCTAGAGCTTAGGTATCAATACAGTGGCATAGCATTTTTCTCAAATGCAATCTTGTTTGAAATATTGCTACTGACAAGAATCTGAGCCGGGGGCATTTGTGTTTAACAAACACGTTCTTGTTTAGATATTATTATTCTTTGTATACAGTAACAATTCATGTTGATGATAAAAAGTTCATCATGTAGACACAATAATTGTTGTAATAATTAAGCAGGAGCATTCAAAGAAATGATTGGCAGTATGAAATACATCTGTATTGCTTTAAAGGTTGAATTTTTGAAAAGATAAATTGTTTCTGATGAAAAGAAAAAAATCTTAATATTTCTTTTCTTTTATTTTCAGGATATTTGGACCATCTGTGTATATTATGTCACTTCTGAAAACAAGCTTCATTACATGTGGAAACTATATGAAAATATTTGACATTTTGATTATAAATACTTTGAGAGAGAAAAAAAATGTTAGAAAAATAGAAAGAAGTGATAATATTTTTGAAAAATTTGTTGCAACCTGTTAAATTTTTAGCATAAACACATAAATTACGATTGAATATACAAAATAGAAATGGAACATGTTTTTACCTTTGTTTGAATTATTAGATCCACAAATGGGATTTAATAAATTTGATAAAAAAAATTAAATATACTAAGATTTTCTTGTTTTTATATGAATTTTGTTTTATTTGGACAACACAATTTTTATAGAGTCTATTTTGGTGTAATTTACTATACCTTAACCACATTATGTGGAGGAGGTTTAGTGGAATCACTTTGTGGTGTCAATTAGTTTGACCCTCTGTCTTCATTGTGTCCATTTTATAAATCCTTTATCCCTTAAAAGATTTTCTTTTACCTTTGCTCAGATGTTCACTTCTACAATTACAAGGTGATGTGCAAAACCCATGCCACCGCAGTGCCAAGTCAAGGTCACCCCTGGAGGCTAAGGGTCAAATATCGGTCATCCTTGGAGATCAAATATCAGACATTTTATGTCTACTCTAAAAATCCTATACCCCTTTAAGAATATTGTTCAAACTTTGCAAAAATATTCATCTTAACAGAGCAATGAGCAGAACCCATGATACAACCTTGCTGTCTCAAGGTCAATGCCACACTGATCAATGTCAAGGTCAAGTGTCAACAATTTTGTGTCTGCTCCATAAGTTCTATGCCAGTTGAAGAATTTTCTTTAAACTTGGTTCCCCTCAACAAGGCAATGTGCAGAATTGTGCTTAAGGTCACCTTTGAATGTCAAATGTCTGATAAGTTGTGTCGCTTTATTACTCTGTTACATTTTGAAGGCTTTTTAGCTCACCTGTCACAAAGTGACAGGGTGAGCTTTTGTGATCGCTTTTCGTCCGGCGTCCGTAAACTTTTACTTTAAATGACATCTCCTCATAAGCCACTGAGCCAATTTCATCCAAACTTCACAGGAATGTTCCTTTGGTGGTCACCTTTAAAAATTGTTCAAAGAATTTAATTCCATGCAGAACTCTGGTTGCCATGGCAACCGAAAGAAAAAACTTTAAATATCTTCTTTTAAAAAACCATAAGAGCTAGAGCTTAGATATTTGGCATGAAACATCTTCTAGTGAGTGTCTATCAAGTTTGTTCAAATAAAAGCCCAGAGGGTCAAAACTGGCCCCGCCCGGGGGGGTCATTGATTTTCCCTAAATGCATATAGTAAAAACTTAAAAAATCTTCTTTTAAAGAACCCAAAGAGCTAGAGCTAAGATATTTAGCATGAAACATGTTCTAATGGGTGTCTACCAAGTTTGTTCAAATAAAAGCCCTGGGGTCAAAATTGGCCCCGCCCCAGGGGGTCATTGATTTTCCCTATATGCATATAGTAAAAACTTAAAAAATCTTCTTTTAAAGAACCAAAAGAGTTGAAGCTAAGATATTTAGCATGAAACATGTTCTAATAAGTGTCTACCAAGTTTGTTCAAATAAAAGCCCTTAGGTCAAAATTGGCCCTGCCCCAGGGGGTCATTGATTTTCCCAATATGCATATATTAAAAACTTAAAAAATCTTCTTTGAAAAAAACAAAAGAGTTCGAGCTAAGATATTTGGCATAAAACATCTTCTAATAAGTGTCTACCAAGTTTGTTCAAATAAAAGCCCTGGGGTCAAAATTGGCCCCGCCCCAGGGGGTCATTGATTTTCCCTATATTCATATAGTAAAAACTTAAAAATCTTCTTTTAAAGAACTCAAAGAGCTATGGCTAAGATATTTAGCATCAAACATGTTCTAATAGGTGTCTACCAAGTTTGTTCAAATAAAAGCCCTGGGGTCAAAATTGGCACCGCCCGGGGGTCATTGATTTTCCTTATAATGTGTATAGCAAAAACTTAAAATCTTCTTTGAAAAAACCCAAATAGCTAGAGTTTAGATATTACACATGAAACATCTTCTAGTAAGTGTCTACAAAGTTTGTTCAAATAAAAGCCCTGGGGTCAAAACTGGCCCGGCCCCAGGGGTGTAATTGTTTTTAACTATATGTGTATAGTAAAAACTTTAAAAAAAATCTCCTTTTAAAAAGCCCAATGAGCTAGAGCTTAGATGTTTAGCATGAAACATCTTCTTATGGGTGTCTACCAAGTTTGTGCAAATAAAAGCTCCTGGGTTAAATTGGCCCTGCAACGTTGGGGGGTGGGGGTTGGGGGGCCTATATACAGGTGAGCGACCTCAGGGCCATCATGGCCCTCTTGTCTTTAAATTGGATCAAAATAATATGTTCACCTCAACAAAATGATTTGCAGAACTCACTTCACTGTTTTGCAGACTTGAGGTCAAGGTCATCCTTGAAGGTTAAATATGCAATATTTTTGTGTCTGCTCTTAATATACCTTTGAGTCATTTCCTTCAAATTGACTCAAATGCTCGCCTCATCCAGGCAATGTGCAAAACCATGTTGCAACTGTGTAGGCTCAAGGTAGACTTCACCCTTGACAGTCAAAATTTTATTCTACATTTTTCAAATAATTTTAGATGCCCCCTCCATGATAATGACAGGGGGTATAATATTGTTACCCCTGTCTGTCCATCTGCATGAGTTAGTGTGTTCGAAAAACGTGTCCTGCCCATAACTTCATGCATGATGTCATGCATCAAGGGCCTTTGAAATTACTTTAACAAATATGTAGTCTGATGAAATGGTGTGACATGGGCAAGACCTAAGGTCAAGGTCACACTAAGAGGTCAAATGTCAACCATAAAAAATATTGTCCTGCCCACAACTCTTTTATGCATCAAAGGATTTTCAAATAACTTGGCCCAAATGTTAAGTATAAGATTTTAATGTTTAGCATGATAAGATGTTGTCTCATATATAAGACGAAGGCCTCAAGCTCAAGGTCACACTTGGAGGTCAATGGTCTGTATTCAGTCAGAAACTCTTGTCTGGCCAATAACTCGAACATGCATCAAGGGATTTTGATATAAAAAGGCAAGCAATTAGATGTGTAATATGCAAGATCGAGACCTAATAGCTCCAGTGTCATGGTCCAATGAGAGGTCAAAGGTCAGCAGTAAGAACTTGCTTGGCCCATAATCTAGTCACATATCAAGGGATTTTGATACAACTGCACAAATATGAAGCATGATGAGACGGTGTGTCATGTACAATACCAAAAACCCCTAGCTCTTTGGTCCAGGTCAGACTTAGACGCCAAATGTTAGCAGAATTTTTTGTCCAGCTCATTATTCAAATCTGGATTATTTGGCACAAATGTTCAGATGTGTGTCAAATGCAATACCTCAGGACATGTGTTTTCCTCTGACCTTTGTATTGAAGTTAACTAATGCTACTCTAACTTGTGTAAGAAAGCCATCAATGCTCAAACAATGATATCAAACAGAGTTTGAACCCTGCAGAGAATGAAAAACCATGCTCGTATAGCAAAAGCAAGCTTAGATACGCGGCAGAACCACTTCATACTTCCAGAAACAAGCATGTCTAGTATTTAACAAGGTGATGGAGATGTAAAAAGGACATTAAAATTGAACACGGTGTCACATATAGACCTTGTAATAAATGCAGAAATCATTTAGGTATTAAAGGTTGTCCATGGTAGATACACATTTAGGTCTTGTGACAGAGTCTCTGAAATGTTAATGGTTATGTTTCCTGGTGTCATAAATAAGGACTTTAGTATGAGCAAGACAAAGGCATCTGACATGATCTCATCTGAAGATCTGACCAAAAAAAAGCTTTCTTCACGTTACAGTTTGGCGAGACGGGAATTTTTTGTTTTGACAGGCTAAAGGAAAAGTTATGGCAAATGTTCAAATAGAAATTATATTAGAAAGAATAATGAGCAACCATACATGCACCTTCACAACCTCTCTCTGATGGCAGTGACGGACCAGATGTGAAAAAGTACAGTGTAGCGGCGACATACAGGAATCACTTCTCTGTCGTTTGTCTGTATGTCCATCCGTTTGTCTCAAAACTTGTCCGGACAACTCTAAAAACTTACTAGTGTTTAATCCAAACATTACAGGAATGATCAGTACCATTTTTTTTGTGCGTATCGTCGGCAATTGCCAGATCAATGATTTTTGTCAGAGTTATGACCCTTTACTGATTTTTATTTAGACCACTACTCTTAAACTATTAATGTAATTTGAATGAAACTTTACACATATTTGACAGGTTTTTCGGTTGAATGATTTTTGGCCTGTTAGTGATTTTGTGTCGCTTGCTGCATAGTAGCTGTGACATACTAAGTATAAAACTTTACGACATGTAGGTCACTCGACAGCCAGTCGACCGATTAATCATGAAAGCATATTGTCTCTAAATCATATATTTATACCGTATGTTATTATAAAAATATGCAAAGATAAATAAATACTAAAATACTGCCAATATTTTATGCTAGTTGGCTTACATTTATTTTATATACAGTACTGTTTACTACGGACAAAATATAACCTTTCACAATGACCAATAAACAGAATGACGGCGCAAATGGTAAAGATAACGCACCGCCTTGTCCCAGTCGGTAACAATTATTTTAAGTGTCTCAAAAGAATTATCATTCAAAATATTTAAATTTAAGGCTTTATAAAAACTTCAATGTCCCTCGCACGAAATTGCTGAGCTAAAAGCGATTGATCCGTTATTAGTCGCTGTTTCGAACACAAACTCTATATACACTTAACAAATCTTATAACTGTGCACTTAATTATTGTCGTATAAAAATCAAATTTTCTCAGATACTAATAAACATAGGTCTCTGATATTTTAGCCAAATATAGTACAGATATGTGTAATGATGGGTATCGATTTTTATGTCAGGGCGATTTGTATTTACTGAGAAATCGCGATGTGTGCAAGATTGCGTGAAAACCGAAATTCACATTTCTGTAAAATGAGTGTTTATAATGGGTGCAAAAAGGTCTAAATCTCTTGATTTCACTAAAATACAAACATAAAACATAGGATTATCGATAGGGTATAATACTACAATGAATTCCAGGGCATTATGTCACTGTGATTTTAATATTTGCTTTATTGAATTTAAGTAAAGACTGGTTTATGTCGATCTCCGTAACGCGTTATACTCGGTTACTAAAAGCAATGCAAACACGATATTTTCATGAAAATGAAAGTACCAAGAAAGTTTGTTTTTTTAGTTTTAAAGTAAAATCTTAGTCAATATGTTTATTTGAGAAAATATTATGCAAATTTATTTTCAAAATGGGCGCCCGAAATGCAAATTCCCTTGCGTAAAACTTCTAGACGGCCATTTTTCTTTCAATTGCAAAAATTCTGCAATAAATTTATGTTTTTTGGATGTCTTTATTTTAATAGAATCCTTGATGGTCAATAATAACTTCATTTAGCGCCAACCTGTCATCCTCATGTGCACTTTGTTGTTTATGTACATGTCACGGATGAACGCACACAACAAAAATAACCGTTATTTCTGAATATAGCATTGTAAAAATAAACCATTCAAACGATGAATTCCAAAATTTTGGTAAAAAATGTAAAGTAATAAAAAAGTTATTCACATTTAAAAACTGCACAGTTATAAGTTTTGTTAAGTGTATACATATAATTAATTTATAGTTATATATACGTTCGGCCTGGCGTTACTGGTTCGTATCATTATCGCATGGTTTGGGACTTTTCCTTTGTTCTTACTAACCCATTATACTCAGTACACTTTCAATGAGCATTTGAAAACTGTATTGATATATAACAGTACAGTTTTTTCATTGACATATATAGGAAAAAAAACTCGACTGCTATATCGGTTGAGTTTTTCCGTACCTTGTATATATCAATGAAGTTTTTCACAGAGGCTCCAATGGGGCAGTGGTAACGAACATTCCCAGTCGCAAAACAAACAAATCAAAGCACAGAAGGCGCTGAATTTGTTTGGGTCTCAGAATGTAAGAAAGGTGCAGGTTGTGAGATTATATGTTTAGTGCCACCAATGCTTTCCAGCGTTTTAATTGTAGTAAATTGGCTATAAGACTAATTGCAACACTGATATTCAATCCAATGTTTATTTGACTTTAACAATTTAAAAAAAAATGAGTTACCTTTACTGGGATTTGAACTCCAGACCTCTCGCTTCCTAAGCGAGCCCGAAAACCCTTCAGCCACGGTTAAATTTATATGTAAACGGCCTGAAGAAAACCATATTATTCTAAATTAGGGCTTGTAACGACTTTTTAACTGTTGTTTAACACAGATGTAAATAATCCTGAAGCTTACTATAAGCATGTATATTTATAAAGAATCAAAGGCTTTCAAAGTTCTTTGGTATTTTCTGATCTTTGCAATCTAAATCGTACTGTATATATCTGTATGCATTTTCCTGTATAAGTTTATTTTTGTGTATTATAATTCATTTTGTAAGGCACATACGGAATTCTGCATAACTAGAGTTGCATCAAAAAATCATTTATGTACTTTTTTTTACGACAGCCACACTTTATCCTTGTAAATCATGGCTACTTCCTTTAACAAAAACAATTAAAAAAAGAATTTAACAGAAAAAAAAATTTCCTCGACTGGGATTCGAACTCGAGACCTCTCACTCACTAAGCGAGCGCGTTACCACTGTATCACGGAGAAGTTATTCACAGAAAATGTCTGAATAATATCAAGTCATTCTAAATTTTAGAAACTTCCATTGCATTCAGGTTTGTAATCCTTATTAATTTCGAGGTATTTTGTTCAGGGTAAACCTGTTGTAAATATTTTAGCGAAAATCCTCTCGCCCAAACAGTCCGACATGTAGAATCAATATATTCCACTACTCGGTTTGTGTGTAGTATTCGGTTAATCTACATGGCTAAAAATAGTATTTTTCATTGATAAAATCATATTCATCCGCGTAATTTGTGATTGTGCATTTATTGACAATTCTGTAAGCCAACGCTATTGTTTAACTTTAAATGCGTTGAAATTTGTTGGATACTTGTAACAAAATAAAATATTTCTTTCTTTTAAATCGCTAGTTTAAAAACTGTTTTGAGAACTACTTGTTGTTAGGTTTGTCATAAACTTCTGTGTCAGAGATTGAATGTCCGCTTTGTATTTAGTTATTTTTCGATCAGAAAATACCAGAAAACAATATTAGAAATCTTCGACCATTCGGGAATTACTTTGCTTGAAAATTTGATGCGCCTGTCTTTGACCATCTTTACGCAGTGATCTCCCCTGAATTTTTCGGCTTTAGTGTACATACAAAAGGGAAGTAACCGCTTCAAAAAAGTGGACTACTTTCGGCATTTGCAATTAAGAACATTAGACTCTGAAATTTCGCTACCATTATTTGTTTGGTCTGACGACCCAAACAAATAAAAATGGAATCAATAAAATAAAATAAAATAAATAAATGAAAAATATAAACAAAGATAATTAATGAAATTTTATTTTCTTTTAGATTAAAATAAATAAATAAAATGTCTTAATAAATAAATAAAATTGACTGTTACAAAAGTTTTTTACTAGCTACATCACTTGAAAATTGCTGATTTTACCATTTATTTAATACTAAATGATTAAGATAACTTACGCACTAACTTATTATTTAACCTCGTGTTTTCCTGAGAAACATCGGCGATTTGGAAATTCTTATGGGGAAATGACTAACTTCAAGGCAGCAATTTTATTCATAATTTAAAAAAAACCATTCAATATTTGTATTGGTATCATTGAAAAAAAATGTATTGGCACAAATTTCATTTTTTAAACAAAACTATGCGAGTATTTGGAAAAAAAAATAATAGAATTTTTAAAAACAGCAGCCACCGAGATTTCCTTTGAAATCAAGAAAAGTACTTATCCGTAGGCACATATGTGCAATCTTTAATAAGGTATTTTCGGTATAAAATAATACTTTTTTAATAATTTGAAGCTTATAGTCTTAATTTTCGTTCTATACTCATTCCCTATTTTGAAAATTGATTAATTTATAAAGTATCTAAAGGGAAGCGGCGTGATTTTCTTGCCGAATATACGAGTGTGGTTTTAAGAGAGAGAGCGAGAAAAAACAACGATAAGTTTGAAACAAAATATTTTGATACTAAGATCTATGTAATTATTTCTTTATTTTTTAAGGCATCACTAGAAAGGTCATGAAGGAATTCTTTCATTTGCACACCAAAATTATTAAAATTGATCAATAAATAAAAAAGTAAGTAGGGGGCGCCGTGTTTTTCTTACTTAATTTCAGAGTGTGGTTTTCAGAAACTTTTAAAACGAAAATTTTAATACTTCTCCTGAATCATTTTTATTTTTAGGCATTATATAATTATAGACAGCACAGTTTTATTTCAATCCAAAACTATTAAAATCTGATTACGAAATCAAAAAGAAAAGTTTGATGGGACGCCGTGTTTTTTTCTTTTTTTGGTGATTTCAGAGCGAAAAATGATAAAATTTTTTGAAACAAAAATTCCAATACTTTTATTCATATATAATACATTATAATTCATTTTTATTTCTGAAGCATCATAAGAAAGCTTATGGAGTAATCTTTCATTTTGATACCAAAATTATTATTTTTATAAAAAAAAATTAAAAAAAGTTAGAAAGGACATCGCGTTTTCCTTTACTTTACTGGAGAAATAGGAGATAGGCGCCGGGTTTTATACCTGTAATATATATCTATCTACCGTACATTTCCGCCATTGTTCTAAGTTTCAAAATACTCAAAGAGGGCATGACTCAAAATCGGTTTTAAAACTTAGTAAATCTACTTTTGGTTTTTGTAAACATGTTAAACTAAACGTCCTGATGCAGTTCTACAACTGGAAACACGTTTCTTAAACTCTTTTTTACTGTATTCGAGTTTTACATTTCATTTATATATCTTCAGATACGGTTAGATACCTATAATTAAAGCTTGCATGATAAGTTCTTTGGGTGGGCAAATTGCAATGGAAGATACGAACTTTGTAAATTTATTGCTGTTTTTTGCATGTTTAAGTCACTTATTAAGATCTACATGTAAACTTTGTTATTAAAAAAGCGGGTGTCTTCAATTAAAAGATTGGATTAAGAGGGCATATTATTTGCTGTGCACGAATACAAAAAAAAATGCTAGACATGCACGTTTGCATTTCAAAATGATCACTTTATATGTCTGGAATTTTGGCAACGAACGCCCTCCATAACTATGCATGCTTGTTGATAATTCACGCTTTTGATTTTTCATTTATTCGAACTAAATTCACAATCGAATTTACACGAATATTTAAGCGACCGAATATTAGCGTCAAGCCAACTCATTTATTTGCCAATGTGTTAAACAACTTTGAGGCTGTGATTTAGTGTCTCTATTAAACCTTTCTGTCAACCGTGTGGACTAACGCACCGTCTATTTGATTAAATTTGCATAGAGCAGCTTAAAAAAAACGAGGGTTGAAAATTTGATTGGGTCTATTTTTATTGGACGTCAAAAGTAAAGGGAAAAACCCCCATTTTGATTGTTTTGAACCCGAGGTTTGTATGGAATATCCAAAATATCTTCGTCATCTTGAATATATATCTGTAAGTAAACTTCAATATCAACCCATTATAAAAAAATGTATTTTCATTAAGCCACGAATTTTTTATGGTTTACATATTATTATTGTACATATATGGTTGAATGTTTACAGTTAAAAGCTGTCGAAAGGGAATCCCTCATTTGCTCAACCAAACGTTTAATTTTGAATAAAAAAACCAATTTTTTTCGGTTGATTTTCCGGTAACTGCTTCAAAGATGAAAGTAAAAGATTTTCTTATAATTATGCTTTTTCAATTGCTGTCCTTTCAAATGTTCTACGTGATCTCAGACGCCTAAATCGGCAATAATTTGAATAAAAACACACGGAATACACAGTGTGTAGACGCTGTGTTTATGCCGTGTGTCACTAGGGAAAACCGATCTTGAAATATTGTTCAGAATTCTGTAATTGAATGATTAAAATTTCGTCGTTTTGTGGCCCTAAGATTTCCTCATCTTAAGCAACAATCATTTTTTCACAGTCAAATTTATTTACTAGTTCTTCATTTTTTCAAGTTAACTTGCTAGAATTTTTCAGGAAATTTAGCGGGAACCAGTGCGACATACTTGCATAAAATGGACGTTCTATTGCGTATGTGATAGGGGTGTGGCTTACAATACACACGCGCATGATTTTTTTGACAACTCGCGGCTAATTGTTGTATAGTTTACAGCACTTGTTAATTTTGGAAAACACTCAAAACATGTTTTGAAAAAAACCAATCAATGTTTAACCAAAAAGTTTAAGTTCCATGTTTCAGAATCATTTCTCGAGTTATTTTTGACGTGTATTTGAAATATCACCCCTGCATTATATGTGCTACATTCGGTAAGAACGAAAGTTTGAACACAGCCATTTGTGCACAATGTTTCAAAATTATTGTTCTATTTCAAAAGCTGTATATTTCAGATATTTGTGTTAATGTGTAAACATTTAAATTTACTTGATATCTCACATATTGCGTTAAGCACATCACAGACGCAATTAAAGTTGGAGGTAATTAGCTTATTTTATTATGTTGTTACATCCCAGTAGCCTGAGTAGTAGAAAATCTAGTTAACTGTTTTTTCATGTTTTGAAAATATTGTTTTCTGTCTAAAAATCTAACAAGACTTTGACATAAAAGAATTGTAATGTGTTGATGGACAGAACACTAATGTTATAATTTGTGTTACAGTACATTAAACAATTGCTTTCCACCAAAATATTCAGAAAAATTAGGCCATATTCCCCCTCAAAATAGTAAATACTCAACATCACTAATTCCGCGTCATCATTAATTTCACGGTAATGGCATATTTTCATGTGACCAATATCAAAAATTGGTCAGAAGTGACATATTTTTTCATACACATAAACAACAGATTTTGTGCAAAATATTTTTAAATCTCTAGAATTTTACGAAAACATTTTACAAACTTCTGCAAAAAGCAACCACTAGTCCGTTAAATTGTGCATACGTCTGAAACAATCATCACTTCTAAATGTTCTTGTTTGTTGAAAAAATAAATTTTGAGTTTTAATGGAAAATACTTTTAATATTTAAAAATTAATGAAAATTAAATAATGTAGAAATTTTAACTGAAAACATGAGAGAACTGAAATTAAACACCATTTACCCGCGATTTAACATGAATGAATTACAGTTTTTTTCAAAATGGCCTCTGTATGGTCTACGTCTGGCCCATTTAAAACTGATTTAGACTTAACATATTATTGTTTCCTAGCGTGTCATACAAGCAAAAAATACCTATATTATACAGGCTTATGAAAATTTTTGTACCATCTAAGGGTTGCATTGTTGTTTTCATCCTGGTTTTCAAAGCGTTAAGTACCGTAAACTAAGAGGAAGCACAAGTAATTATGTTTTTCCCCCCTGGGAAAGCCGAAATTTTCCCCCAACAAAGCCCAAATTTGCCTGCAATGAATATTCATTTTTGGCAACTTTAACTCCCCAAAAAATGTTTTTTTAATGCCCTTGTAAGAACTTACTGTTTTAGTTTAAGCATTGTGTACAAATCATTCCCAGGTAGGAAACTTGTAAGGGGCTTTGGCATCCCAACAAGTTTTAACATGCACATTTTTAAATTCTGCTGTCGATATTTAGACCATAATATTAAACAAAAAAAGGACTTATTTTAAACTTGTGTTGCAAAGAAAACAGCTCCCATTTCTACCGAAAAAAAATTTAATGCTCACAACTATGCACCGGATTCGTTTTCGTTTCTTCCTCAATTGTGAAGGAATTAAAATTCCCCCTCCTTATTGCATTTTTCCCCCTCCAAGGGCAAACGACCCCCCTTTCCCCCAAAGAGAAAAAATACACTGGCATTGATAGCCAAGTTTTGCATAGTTTGCATAACTATATGTCCGCTTTTATTTGACGTTTGCGACAGGTAAAAGTTTATGGGTCAACCCTATTTGCAAAAGGCTACCAGAAATTTCCTGGCAGTCCGTGTGCATTACCATAAAACCCTAATTAAAAATCACTCTTTATAAATCAAATTTGGGTCAAAATAAAAATTTCTATGGATAACCAAATCATTTTTAAAATCAATTCATGTTTTTTTTTCTTAAATGAAACTTCAATGACATCGTGTACAGGGAAATATTGTAGAGATTGTTTATCAATATGGATTTGCTTTCAAATGAAATTTCTCGCGGGAAAACTTCCAAGAGATTTGAAAATTTTAGCATAGAATCTTATTTGAGTAATGGACCATTACACTTATTTTTAATACGGTATGAAATTTTAAATAATCCTGAATCATCAACTCAAAAAATATGAATCTAACATGTTTTTTGGTACAATGTCTTGTTATTTTGAATAAAATACAAACGTTATTCATAAATTGCAAAGCCATGGTTTACAATTAAAAATAGGACATTTGGGGTCACAGGTCATGCAAATTCATCCCAAACCCCAAAATTCTTTCAATGATGATAGGGCAGCAATGGCGGACGATTTATATGAAATGTTAAACTTTAGGCAATTATTTAAATATTTCATCCAATCCCTTTTCTTTCTTCAAAAATATAGACTGAATGTACAAAATATTATCTTAACTACCGAAAGTTAAAATAGGTTTTGTCCAGATAACGCAAATTTATTGAATAACAGCATGACATAAAATATGTCATAGTTCCCCGGTGACTTTCGATACAGGATTGGCTTCCCAGGGAACAGGGTGTAGCAACTAGCAGTATTATAAAACCTGGTTCTCTGAAGTCTCTTTAGCTTAGTTTTGTTGCCACAGACACTTGGGTGTTGAGGCTCAAAACACCTTTTAAAATCCAAATAAAATGTATTTTTGTCTAATCCCAGCACAATGTACTGATTATATTAAAATAAAACAACTTAATATAGGCCGTTTTGAAATAAAAATCCATAATTTCAAAGTTCTTTAATAATTACACAAGATTAAATATGTTTGCCTGAAGAAATTCGGCACACCTTTCCTCAAAATCACCATTAATTTTTTTTCCATTTCCAATATTTTCAACCATAGTCCTTTTGTCCATCGACGGCAGAAGATTGTTATTCCCTTCACGATGATCCGTTAAGAAATTAGGATTTAAAATCCACAAGGCTGGAAAATTCACACTATACCAAAAAACATTTACTCGGCAATGGATTCATTTTGTTCAAAACATGTTATAGTGCCCTCTAAATAACAGTAGCCCTGGTCGGGCTTGTTACTGAAAAAAGTTGGTAACCCGAGGAAAAAATTTAGTAGTCAAAGGGCATCGGACTAGGCAAATTCGGAACACTGAAGATGGTGTATTTTTAAACTTCAACATCAATCTATAAACAACCCGCAACAGGCGAAAAAAACATCAAGATTATCACCTGTTTACTCCCATTTACAAAAATTTCGACAAATTCAAAATTTGGCTTCCACAGCTTTAAACCTTTCAAAATGCCATTGGGCTTTGAAATTTTATGGGGGGTAACCATTATTAACCGAATGGCTCCGACTATAAGGCCAGACGGTTTCAATCTCAGGGTTTTTTCCAGGTTTTGGGAACATGACCCTTACCCCATGAATTGGGAATTTTAGGCAATGTTTTTGTTAAAAATGGAAAAAATTGCAATGACTTAAATTTTGCAGTAAATTTAATTTACATAAAATGGAATGCAAAAAATAACTGTCTAGGAAGGCATCTTCCAAACTTTTTTAAACACCCATAAACAGTGAAGAAAGCCCCTTTTTTTTTCCAAGATTTTAGAATTTGTTATTCAATATTTTTATTTTGTAAACCTTTCAATTGGGAATTTTTTTCCTGTGATTGGGAAAAATAATCACTATTTTCAATTGGGAAATGACCGAACGTCCCGATTATCGGCTATAAAATAAGGCAAAAAAATCCCTGCATCTTTAAACCTGTTTCAAACGAAGTTACATATCAGATCTTTTTTGCTGACAGGAAAACTTTTAAGCAGTAATTTTGATTGAATTATCCCCCGTTAAATTTTTTAAAAAAGATTATGAATGGCTTTTATTGTACTTGACTATTATCTGTCAGCTCTTGATCGGCAGTTACTTTTTCTAAACAATTCATTAATATTCCATTTTACCATATTTTATTTGTCCATTACCTGCATTTAATATTTTTCACATTTATATTTTTTAGGTTTTTTAAATTTTCTTGGGTCATGAATGTAATAGAATGCAGCGGTCCACATATAGAAGAAAACCAGTCAGCGAGAGTAGCACAAGGGGAGGGAAACTCCTACATTTCCATTGGAGCAGCAGGCGTTTGATTGGGGCTCCAGTTAGTGCCTTCCACAAAGGTTTGAGGGCGGCTGAAACCATGTCAGGGGAATTTCAGTTTCCACTTCAAAACTTTCCGTAATAACTGAACAAGCAATTTTCCACGGTACTTGTATTTTGCTGACCATAATATAACAACACATGTAGCTCTTTGCCCATGTCAGAAAGGGACAAAATGTTGTTAGTCACATTGTTTACATGAATGGTCTTTTGCTAAAAAGCTGCATTACATACAGATGTGTAAACAATTACCAATAAAAGTCAAACTTGCTAAAATTTACTCTTTAAAGTTTACTTCTTCATGAAATGAGTGTGAGATTGCATTTTCATTTTAGTTGATGTAATATTTTATATTTTTTTTTTTTAGTGGAGGTCAACCAGGTCATCAGCATGCTTCACCCATACAGTTGCCATCAAAACTATCACTGGGGAACCACCTGGAGGGCCTGGGGCTCACCTTTCTGCTGGGCATCCTCCACCATCTCAGGTAATATACTCTGAATTGCTGTCATGTATCAGTTTTAATTCAGTAATCATTATGGAATTGACTGATGTATGAGAACTTATTAATTTAATAAATAAACTCCACTAAGGTCAGAAAGCCTAAAAACATAAAATATGGGAATTTCTTAAATAGTTAAAGTGAAATGCTTAAATAATGGAAAATTGGGCCAAAGGATAATGATGAAAACATTCACAGAAATAAAATGGAATATTGTTTTTTTGTGTGATTCTGAGCCCAATTTCCCTGTGAAAAGCTTTGCAACGTGTCTCTGTTTTGTCATTTTGCGCAATAAAAAATTGTTTTTCAGGATGAACAGGGTATGGGAATGGTCTGAAAATGCAACACAAGATTTTTGTTTAAATTATCATTGAAGATAATTTCCAGTCCCGTCATGTCAAAAAGCCTTTGACAATCAGAATGGAATCTTTAAGCAAAGGGGATTTTAAAACAAGATGGACAGCAAGCTTCCAAGCAAGACTGTAACCACAATTTTTTAAAACATTAGTGTTAAAAACTTTTATTTATTTTACCTTATAGGTTTTCATGCCAGCACAAGTTTCAAGGTCAGCAGCAGCAGTTTCAGAGGTTTAAAGGTTGAAGATGCGTTGTCTTTAACCTGGATCAAGTGAAGCTTCAGTTTTGGAAATCAGCCCCAGGTGTATAAATGATTTTTCTAACATCATGAAGGAGTTCAAATCTCAGACGTAAGTTTCTTATTTCGGTCTGGAAAAAAGCATCCAGCCATTGAATATACAATAACTTGATAATCTTAAAATTTTACTTTACTTTATGTTTTGAAATCATATATTTTTGTAACAGACAGTTTAAGTTAAAAAAAAATGAATTAAAAAACCAAATATATCAAAACTTATTTGTTTTACAAAAATGTTTACTAGTGAAGGTTCATGAATACCATTTAAATATATGTTTTTAACTGTTATTATGGTGTTATGTATGCTTGTTTTAAATTCATCAGAAATCATACTAAATGAAAGTATGGTTTTCCTTGTAATTATAATCTTAATGGACATTAAAAATTCAATGGTTAAAGTTAGCCAAGAAATAGCAGAAGAAGTGACTTTCCATCTTGTCACAAAATAGAAAAAAATATTTTCACAAGATTGGGTAGAAATGGTATCTTTATTCTAAATTGTGAATGAAAGTAAGAATTGACAGTTGACTATCATGATAGTGATGTGGCAATTATACAATGACAGCCCAAGGTGTTCTATACCCAGGTGTCTGTCTGTAATAATATAGGAGGCACATTATTCCACCCATATGAAAGCTGGAAATTGATGCTCAGTGGCAATATAAAAGCCAAATTTTTACAAAAAGTGTTGAATGTCAGATTGTCAAACTTTTTCTGAGAACCCAGCAAGAATAATTATATGTTAGAAAGGCCAATATTGATTTGGTACCCCTTGTACTTTTTAAACATACCAATTAACATGTTTGCTTTTCATCTTTCAGTAATGAACACCAAAGGCGTGATCAATGGGTTTTTCCAAACTTGTTTCAAAAGGTTCATCCAGAAGCTAATTGTTTGGATTTTAACACGTTCTGCCACAGGGCTATAAGATAGAAGTTCAGCGTGGCAAATAGGAATTTAACGTCCATCCCAACCAGGTCAACAAACTGTGTCCCAATTCTTACCTTTAAACCAGAATGCAACAAGCTGCCAAGCTAATACAACAACTAAAGTAATGTAATATGACTATGTGGTATGTTTAATACTCTGAAACTATTTCTCCATTCTTAAGTAATTTTTCAGGGGCCTATTAATGGCTTTGAAGTTTCTTTGAATGAATTTTAAGTTGAGTCCTAAGATAAGGTTTATTGTATGTTTGTTTGTCTTGCTTGAGGTTTAAAGGGTCGAATACAATAAATAGAAGGAAATCTTTTTTCCTTTTCGCTGAAATTTGGAATGATTTTCCATTTTCTGATTAAAGGTTTTGCTTTTATTTTTTCAAGGAATTTCAGAATGTTGTGGACTTGGTTTTTATTACACTTTTGCTTAATTGCCTTTTGGTGGTGAAATTTTTACAACTACAAACATATTTTCCACTTGAAACTAATCTTTTAATTAAGAGGTTTTCTTCATTTGAATTAGAAAATTAAGTTTCAATTTAAATAAACATAAGGAGATGTTCTTATCTTTGTGTGTTGTTGATATTCAATTTTCTGTTTACTAAATTGGGAACTTGATGGGAGACTTAAAAAACAATTGACCCAAACCTTCCTTTGAGATTTTTGTTTCCTCTCTTAAATACGTTATTAAAGACATGATTCTATTAAAAGCCTCGAACAGTAGAAAATCCTAATTCACCAACAATTGGTTGAATATTTATTTAGTTTCCAATATTGTATTTTCCAAGCAAAAGGGCCCATTGTCAAAAAGTCATGTGACCAAATTACGCAGCTAACAACACACACCATCCCCACCACGTACACCAGTCACCCAAGGCCGGGCCCCCGACTCGGTATAATCATGGGGCTCAAAACAGTTAAACCAGCCTTTGGCCAGCAACCAGTTGGAGTTTCAATCAATGCCAATAAAACAGTGAACAAAAAAAAGGAAAGGGCAACACATGGACGACAATCAGTAACATTAAAATCATTAAGCCATTATTCTGTTAAAATTTGTGTAAATTCCTTTGAAAACATAGAATCCAATTCTTTTAATATATAGAAATAATCAATTTAATATTGTTTCTGTTTAAAGAAAATTTAATTTGATGCCCAAAGGGAAACTTCTGTAGGCCATCAGTAAAATAAAGTTATGTAATTGAAAAGTGATTTGTTAAAATTTTTTTGGGTGTAGTATCAACATACAAAAGATGTTAAAAAAAATAAAAAAAGACACACAACAAAAAGTCAGTTTTTTTTTTTTTTATTGCCAGAATCGTTTCCAAGGTCAGCCAGAGATATACAAAGCATTTTCTGGAGATACTGCATACATACCAGAAGGAACAAAGAACTAAAAAGAAGGAGGCCTGGTAAATATTAGATCTGTCTTATATGTTGAGACCCAACTTTTTAGCAAAATACTCAAATACTCACTTCTTCCTGTTTAAGAGTTAATCCATTAAGTAATCATTTACAAAATTTGCCAGTCTTGTTGTTTCATGACTTGAGATTTAACAATTAACCGAAATTTCATTCCATGAATTGATAAATTGGATGAACCAAGATTTCTTCCCAATAATACTTAGGCTTGTATAATTGGTGAAAAACACAAACCAGGAGAAATACTAAAGGACTAATAACTTGAGCTTTTGAATTCTCTTTGTTCTGGAATTGTCAGTGTAAACATAATTATATGAATTTTTTTAAAGATGTTTTACTCTAAACATGTACTTCACAATAGGGTCAAGTTCAGTTAAAGTTAATTTTGTAGGTGGTTTCCACATTTCCCATTTCAGGCGACCGTTTAGTCTCCGGGACACAAGCCTCTCACTGAAGCAGAAGTTTATGCTCAGGTTGCCAATACTTTTCCAGAACCAGGAAGATCTGTTAGCAGAATTTGGACCAGTTTTCTCCCTGATTGCAAAATGGTTCATCCATCATACCAGGGGTTATGTTAGTGTATGTGTTATAAAAATTATTTAATTATCCAAGCTCACGACAAAATCCATGACAGTAATTTGTGTATCTTTTAGATTTCCGCCAAAATGAGTTTTTTATTATATGAGTAGTATTTTTTTTTCAAAACATAAAAAAAATTCCTGATATATTCCTGTTTTCTTACCTAAATGTTTAAAAATTTGTGGAGAAAAAAAAAGGTATTTCTGGTTTGTTAAAACATTTTTAGCTGTGTTATTGTTCAGTTGTTTCCAATATGACTGGTATAATTTTTAGTCCAAAAAAATGTTTTAAGACGAGATGTGACCTAAATAATGTTTTAACTAAAATGTCCTACGTATAAGCTAATGTTTTAACTTAAAGTGTCTATGTAATAAGCCTTTGTATAAAAATGTAAATTTCTTTTTCTGACCAAAATGATAGGAAATAAAAAACAAACTTTCTTTAACTTTCAGTCCCTGTTTGGTGCTGATTCAGTTTTGGGTGTACGGAATGACCACTCCTCTACAGTAAAGAAGCCTGGGTTTCCTAACAAGAGTCAAACTGCGAAGGCTGCAAATCAGTTACGAAGGTCAATTTCCTCTAGTGCTCAACAGCCTATCATCAAGGTAAAATTGATTGTTATATGTAACATACATTTAATTTAATTTTACCTTAGAGAACCAGTATAGATGACACGAACAAAACTCTTTAAAATATTGTGCACAAAGGTTATTAAAGGAGAAATAATCCCTCTCCTTAAGTGTAATAGTAAGGGTTGTCCATGGCTGGTAGGTTAAGTATTTCAGCTGTAAACCACTTGCCACTCAAACAATCAAATTCCTACTGTGACTTTGGATTCTTTGATGTGAAGAAGCTGTCCAGTAAGGTTATGGAACATTAGGGGGTTCAACTTAGGTGCCCGTTAGTGCTGGAAAGTCGCCATTCTTCTAGGTGTTTTTAGTTTGGTAGGAAAAAACAAAATTAGAAATAAAGCATTAAAAGATATTTTAGAATAGTGAAATTAACAAAATGTTACTTATTGGTTTATATTACCTTCCTATATAGTAGAATAGGAATGCAAAACTTGTCATAATTTCACCATGCCTGAGACCAAAACTTAACATCTTTGCCACTAGTGTTATCAGGCCAGCCTATTAAGGTTCTATACTGTTTGCTCAACAGGTTCAGGAGACCATTTTATTTAAAAATTATTAAATATACCTGTGCAAAAATGTAATGTATATCATTTAATATTTAAATACAGAAAGCCAAGGAATTGAAAACATTAAAGGATGTTTTCTGCAGAGGCTTTGTAAAGGCGGAAACACTAAAGAATATGCTTTCTTTGACAAAGGTTAAATTTTTTAAATCATTCCTTTTTTTTTCTGTTTAAGGCAGGATACGCTCCACATTTTTAGTTTAAACACAGATCTTAGGTTTTTTACTAGCCTGGCAAAAACATGTAACCATAGAAAAATTATGGTGATGTTATTTATAAAATTCAGATATATTTTCAATAAGATTAAGCTACTAGCTTCACTGAATTTTAATGGCAAATTTCTTTAACCAAATTTAATGTATTTTGGGTTTTTAATAAGATAAATACATGGGGGCCATAGGTCTGGTCTTCAAACCAAAAAGCTTTAATATGCCATAGTAAAAAATCCAATGGACTCAAAGCTCGACCCCAACAAAGAAACAAGAAAACAACAAATGCATGCTTTGGGTCACACTGTTTGTACATAGTCAGAAAAGCAACTCAGTCATGTTTTGTCACCCATTAACTTCACATTGGTTAATGACGTCCAAATCAATGACGTCCAAATCATTTATATTTAACATGTGTTTTATGTAACTGTTGTCTTCTTACCAATGAAAACAAGCAACATATTAAGAGCAATATGTTTATATTTTAGGTAAGGAAAGCATTACGACATCAAGAAGTTTATGAGAATTTTCTACGTTGTTTGGTGTTGTTTAATCAAGAAGTGATTTCTAGATCTGAGCTTGTACAACTGGTACAAACATTCTTAGGGTAAGTGACGTGTGCCACCTATATCAGGTATATCAATGACATATTGAAATAAATGGTAAGAAACTGGGTATTGTACATTTTGAACGCTATCTATACCAGTGGCTTATTTGTTTGTGAAAATAAAACTATTTTGGAACTTTTAACCTCTCGATTTGGGAAAAGGAGCTTCTTGAATTCATCTGTTTATGTAGATAATTGTATTTAATTCATACATATCGAGTTAATTGGTATATTAACTTTTTCAACTTGCAGCATAACTATCCATATTAACAACAATAAATACATGTTTTGTGTAATGCATTTCTCATTTTCTATATCAGGAAGTTCCCCGAGTTGTTTAAATGGTTTAAAGATTTCCTTGGATATAAGGAATCAGGTGGCTCAGTGGAGTCAGTGCCTCAAGGGGCTACTGGCAAGGAGAGAATCAGTGGAGAACTTGCTATGGAAATTGGTAAGTTCTGTAATGTTTCAGTAATTTTAGATTAAAAGTTATGCTGAAGATATTTTTTTTCTGTCAAGCCTGTGACAGAGAGTGGTAACATTGCTGGGTTTTCATTATTAACAGATTGATGATCCATATCATAAGTTAAAATGCCTCTAAGTTGGTTGTATTTTTAGCGAGTAGATTAAAATATCCCCCTTGACCCTCGGCCAAATGGGTTGTTTTTAGTCGGCACATCTGTTGCTTAGATAAAAATGTAAACCCTGCATTGTCTGATGTTGATAATAATTGAAAAGGATACTATGAATAGCAATATCATTCAGGGGTTTTTTTTGAGCTCTTGCTTACTTATCACAAATATAATTCATATGACATACAAGTATATTTAACAAAGAATAAAAGTAAATACTGTGGTTAAGGTCATTGACTTCAAATCACTTGCCCCTCATCCCTGTGGGTTTGAATCCTGACAGGGACTTTTGGTTCTTTCATGTGAGGAAGCTATCCGACTAGCTTATGGAACCTTTTGTGCCTGAAATAATGCACAGAAAGGCACCGGAGGTCTTCCTCCACCAGTAAAGCTGGTAGTCACCATATGACCTATACAGTATAAGTGCAATGTAAAACCCAACAAAACAAAAAAAAAAAAAGAATGTAAATACATATGTGATGATTTATTTATTATAACAGACTATGCGACATGTAAGAAGTATGGAGCAAGTTACCGAGCGTTACCCAAGACGTATGTTCAGCCAAAATGTTCAGGTAGAACATCACTGTGTAAAGAGGTGTTAAATGACACATGGGTGTCATTCCCTTCTTGGTCAGAGGATTCAACATTTGTAACATCACGGAAAACGCAGTTTGAAGAACATATTTATAGATGTGAAGATGAGCGGTTTGAGGTATGTAATATGGTTATCACCATTTGAACACATTGCAGATATTACTAAAATAATAAATCATAATTTTGCTTCTGTCAGTTTTAGTGAGGAAGGGGTAGTAGCTTACATTAAGTACAACTGTCAGTTACCAGGTACAGTCAAATCAAACCTGCTACATTGTTAGTTATGCTGTGCTAAGACAGAGTTCCCTTTTTTCACCATTTTAAATGAAATGAAAATTAGTGTCAAAAAAATAATAGTGACATTTCTATTGAAAATTAAATTGACACAACACTTTATCAAATTTTCGTTAAAGATCTTGATTGAAAAGTTAATAATGATAGGTCACCTTCCAAGACCCTCAATTTTGCTGAATTATTCCTCATATACTCGCAGGTCATTATTGATGTTAATATTTGATGGTTACTCTTGTTTTCTTTTTCAGCTTGATGTTGTCATAGAAACCAACTTGTCTACTATTAGAGTGTTGGAATCTGTACAGAAGAAGTTAACAAGGATGGCACCTGAAGATGCAGCTAAATTTAAGTTAGATAACTGTCTCGGGGGAACATCAGAGGTTCTACATAGAAAAGCTATTCAAAGGTTTGTCTTCAAATATGTACTGCATGTCTTTTGTAGAATTTGAAGAAAAATCTCATGAAAACTTCAAAATTTATGAGATATTTTTTCATGATTTCAAAATTAGATTGGTGAATAACATGCAGGTGTGCAGATAACTAAAAAATGAGTACCTCTTTTATCATGCAAAGCGAAAAAAATTTTGTTAACAGTTTTCATTCTGCCTAAATCCTGCTTAAAATATATCCTTTGCAATTTCTAATATTGGGCCTTTAATGGGAAAAAGAACAAGTTTTTTTAAAAGTTATGGGGCCAAAGAGGCAACTTTTTTTGATCCAATTAAATATAAATATAGTTTTTGACTATTTTTTTAATGTTTACAGAAAATATGGTGATAAAGCCCCCAGATTATTGTTGATGGCTTTTAAAGAAAACCCAGTTTTGCGGTGTTGTACCCCTAGTTCTAAGAGGTAAGTGAATTACTTATCATTGCAGTTATTTACGAAACAAACCAGTTTGACTCTGTAAGGTTAGACAATGGTTTTTAGTTAAATACTTGTTTTTGTTATGCCCCCGCCATGTAATGGCCGGGGCATATAGTGTTACCCTGTTCCGTCATTCTGTCATTCCGTCATCATCAGTTTCTGTTCATTATCTTAGTAACGGTTGCACACATTCAACTCAAATTTGACATATGGATATGTCATGAGAAAATACAGGTCAAGTTCGAATTTGGTCATGGTTCGATGATTTTTGGCAGAGTTATGCCCCTTTTACTTTGAAAATAATATGAAATTTTCAGTTTCCGTTCATTATCTCCCCAACGATACAACACATTCAACTCAAACTTGACATATGGATATGTCATGAGAAAATACAGGTCAAGTTCAAATTTGGTCATGGTTTGATGATTTTTGGCAGAGTTATGCCCCTTTTACTTTGAAAATAATATGAAATTTTCAGTTTCCGTTCATTATCTCCCCAAAGGTACAACACATTCAACTCAAATTTGACATATGGATATGTCTTGAGAAAATACAGGTCAAGTTCGAATTTGGTCATGGTTCGATGATTTTTGGCAGAGTTATGCCCCTTTCACTTTGAAAATAATATGAAATTTTCAGTTTCCATTCATTATCTCCCCAACGGTACAACACATTCAACTCAAACTTGACATATGGATACATCAAAGGAATGCGCAGGTCAAGTTCAAATTTCATTTCCAAAGGTACAACACATTCAACTCAAATTTGACATATGGATATGTCTTGAGAAAATACAGGTCAAGTTCGAATTTGGTCATGGTTCGATGATTTTTGACAGAGTTATGCCCCTTTCACTTTGAAAATAATATGAAATTTTCAGTTTCCATTCATTATCTCCCCAACGGTACAACACATTCAACTCAAACTTTACATATGGATACATCAAAAGAATGCGCAGGTCAAGTTCAAATTTGGTCGTGGTTCAATGATTTTTGGCAGAGTTATGCCCCTTTAACTTTGAAAATAATATGAAATTTTCAGTTTCTGTTTATTATCTCCCCAACAGTACAACACATTCAACTCAAATTAGACATATGGATATGTTTTTGGAATGCCCAGGCCAAGTTCGAGTTTGGTCATGGTTCAATGATTTTTGGCAGAGTAATGCCCCTTTTACTTTGAAAATAATATGAAATTTATTTTTACTTTGAAAATAATATGAAATTTACACTTTCTGTTCATTATCTACCCAACTGTGTTACATATTCAACTCAAATTTGACATATGGATATGTCAAAGGAATGGGCAGGTCAAGTTGGAATTTGGTCATGGTTTGATGATTTTTTGGCGGAGTTATGTCCCTTTCACTTTGAAAATAATATAGATACATCTTAGGAATAAGCACTCATACTTTTGTGGAAAGTTTGAATTTGGTCGTGGTTCAATGATTTTGGACAAACTTATCTTTCTTGAATGTTGGAAAAATTTTGAACTTTCAGTTTCAGCACTCATACTTTTGTGGAAATGTATGTAGCCATTATTTTGGCTACAAATATGAAATATGCTATTTTCAAAAGGTTAAGACTAAATAATTTCAGTGGTTTGAACATTGTATGAAAATGGTTTGTGTTAACATTGAAAAGTTTTAAGGGCTTTGAACTGCAAATGAAAAAAATAATTTGTGCAAACAAATTTGGAACTAAATATTATAACATCTGAAATTTTGGCTGCATGCGGGGGCATCCGTGGCATGATGACACATTTCTAGTATTGAGTTAAATATTTAGTTTTTCTATAGTTCTGTTTACTAACTCAGTATATAGATTTGAGTGTATGAACAAACATTGTAATTTTCTTTTTCTATAACTGTTTATGCTCATGGGATTGTTTGAAGTCATGTGTTCAGGAACCTTGTGGAGAAGCAAAAAAGCAGTTTGATATTACTGGAAGAAATAAATAAAATACACATGAATATGGTTGTAAACTCAAACTTCATATAATTCATTTCAGTTTTGTGTGTCAGGATTTTCCCTATGGTTGTTACCCAGTGTTTTATCTACACTATTTGGCAAAATTTTTAATTTGATTTAATTTAATATTGCATCATGTTAAATTTCTAAGTCTGGAGTTGTTATTCTTTATTTTATTTCTCCATTTACAAAATAGTAAATTTGACTGATTTCATTGTTGGGCATTAGATACTTCTGCTAATTTCCCATGAGTTGTTGCCCTTTGTTTAATAATTGAATTAAAATATTTTTATTTAATCAGGTTAAAAGCTAAAGAAGAGGAATGGCGGGAAGCTCAGAGAAATTTCAACAGAATTTGGCGAGAACAAAATGAAAAATATTATCTCAAGTCACTGGATCATCAGGGAATAAACTTTAAACAGAATGATATTAAAGCTATACGATCTAAGGCCTTATTGAATGAGATAGAAACTATCTATGATGAGGTAAACATATATTTAATGTTTTAATCCTTACAGTTGAATTTAACTAATATGCTTGATTATGTAGTTGACAAAACTTGTAAGTACTTGGAGACTTGCAAGAAAAAACATTTTCCACGCAGTTTAGCTAAAGATCTGTCGTGTTTGGAATATGGATTTACAATGTACTTACAGAACCTAATTTAACTATACCTTTTTGAATATTAAACATTCTACATTGTGGCATGTACATTGTAATTGCATTAAGAAAAAAAAAACATTTGAAGATCATTTAAGTAATATACTTAAGAATGGTTTAATCCAAGTTTTATTTTCAGTTTGTCTTGGAATATTAATGCTCAGTAAGATATTTTAAATTGGACAATTTCTTGAATTTGAAATGTTTGTTAAACCCTGTAGGGTTACCAAAAATGAGAATGTCGGTGGTTTTTCTCATATGATTGGAAAAAGACCTTAGATTCTTGATTTTAGGAAAAAATATCACTTAAACTGCTAATTTGGGAAGTAAAAAAGCTGGTGTAAGTTCAGATTTTTTTTTTTGAAAACTGAATGATTTTAAAGAAAATTTCAGTTGGGAAGAGGCCTTTTATAGGCCTCTGTTATATAAGATGAAAAATCTTTGTACATGGATAGTAAGCTATTAAAGTCCGGTCATATATTTTATTTCAGCGTCAAGAGCAGCTACAGGAAGGTGGTCCTGACTTTGGTTCCCCACATCTCAGTTTTGTGTTCAAAGATAAATCTATCATTGAAGATGCTGCTGGACTGATCATACATCACATGAAAAGACAAACAAGTATATACAAAATAAATTCATTAATTACCTTGACAGGGGCATATGTACAGACAGTTAACAGTACATCTTAAGCCATTTTGTTGCAATGTGGATTTCAGAATTTTGAGTCACACATGTAACTGTAAGCTTAATGAGTTTTAGATCTTTGGTTATACTATAAATGTAGTTATACTGGTCCTCCATATCATTATGGCAGTAGTATTGGTAAGTCCAAGAAGGAAAGAAAAAAGTTATGTTGTAAATTTGACCTGAACATTTTGTAAAGACCCAAAACTAGTTAAACTGGGAAGAAATAAGTGAACAGTTCTAAGTTTGGATAAGTGTGTTAAAAACCACCTTGAAAGAAATTGAATTCCAAGTACTAAAGAAATTTTTATATAATAGGTCCAATTAAAGTGATTTGGGGGACAGGGTGTAAGAAAAGCACTGCTTTTGTCAGATATTAACTGTTTATCATGGTTGTTTTCTCATGAATTTGTTTTGAACATATTACAGGTATACATAAAGATGACAAACAGAGAATTAAAGTATTATTGAAACATTTTATCCCTGATTTATTCTTCACTGCACGTCAGGATCTCAGTGATGATGAAATGGACAAAGATGATGGTAAGTTTTCTCCCTTACAATTTTACCTAGTTACTTTATACATATCTATTTTAGTCTGATTGTGTTGGAAACTGTAAGCTTATTCAAACACTGTTCCAGGAATCAACCAGTATTAAGCATGAGTGTAAAGTTTCTTGCTTGCAGAAACAACGGTTTACCCCTAGTTATAGAAGTGATCTCTATTGATTTGAGAAAAAGAAAGTTAGTTTTGTCCATTTGAACATGTTATTTATTCTAGATTAACTTTTTCTTCAGTAATTTAGGAACATGATTGAAGAATAAAATCTTAGCAGATATATTTATATTATATTTACCAATCATGTTTTCAAAATGTCTAACTGTATATGATTAACAAATTGCATTAAAATTGGTCAATTGATTACTGATTTTAAAATACATTTTCTTAAGGTAATGCATTTCTTCTGTAGAATGGGTTTTAAAGAATTGAGAAATACCCTTGTTTGACTTTGTAGTGTGCAGAATGCAAATGTGATCTTGAATTATAAGCTGTGCTGTATTTGTATCCTTTCTTTATTGTAGATGAGATGGAATCTGATGATGGTGAAGGTGTAACAGACAAAGAAAAAGATAATACAGAAAAATCTGATAATGAAAAGTCTGACACCAGTAAATCATCAAATACAGTAAATGTGAAACAAGAGAAAATTGACTCTGAAAAAACTGATACACAAAGTGTAGAAGTAAAAGAAGAACAGATGGAGGTTGATGAAGATGTGAAGAAAGAAGTGAAAGAAGAGAAAGAAATAAAGGAGGAACAAGATGATGAAGTCGACTTGACAGATGTAAGTAAAAGAACATATAGTGTCCCCAGCATGCCATTGTTATAGTTGATTTTAAATTTGGCCTTACACCTACCAACACTTGCCACAACTTACTGTTTATTTATTGGCCAATATGTTTCAAATTTGGAAGGTAGATAGATACCTTTGCTTTGGTTGTCCTTCAACTTTGTTTGGAGTCACTGGATTCAAGGTCTTTATATTTCATTAGCCATAAGTAAAGTAAAAGATGTAAGTAAGTAAAAGAACATATAGTGTCCCCAGCATGCTGTTGTTGTAACTGATTTAAAATTCCTCCTTTTATGGCCCTGGGAATGTACTGGTTGAACCATTTACTTGCAGTTTATATTGTCAAGTTGAAAAAGCAATGACTATTTTGACAAGAACAGCTGGTCATGACTTTAAGTTATGTAATTCTATTTACATTTATTCTTGACTGAGTGAATGGCAAATTAATGGCTTGCAAAAATTAGGGAGTTAAGCATATGTGTTAGCCTAACATTATATTTGTGTAGGTTACATTTAAAAAGTTTCAGGTTAAAATTTGATGTTACATATAATGAGCACACTGATATAAGGATTCTCACACTTCTATGATATGTTACAGGATGATTTGTATTCACTGTTCTTTGTGAACAACAACTGGTACCTGTTCTTTCGACTACATCAGTTATTATGTGAGCGTCTACACACAATTTACTGTCATTCCCAAAAAGTTGCCGAGGAGGAAGCTCTATGTAGAAAGGACAGGAAAGAATCTACAGCTGTTGCATTGAGATTGAAGGCTCCTAGTAAGTTCATGTTTATAAATTAATTTATAATATTTGAAAAAAGCGTTTTGTCCTGTCCTCAGGCGTATAAAGTCAGGCGTATAAAGATTGTTTGTAGTATCTTTAAAGCACATGGCCAATTTAATGCAAGTGGTTTCCTGACATTGTAAGTTTGAAATATTGTACAGACAGGATAATAGTATTTCATAATATTGTTAATTTGGAAATATTAATTAATCCTTTATTGTGAAAAAGTTTAATATAACACTTGACCTTTATTGAATATACATAAGTAAGTTAATGTGCTTCTGTAAGCAGCAAATGAAGTTGGGGTATCATTGTCCTATTGACATATTAGCTGTTGTTGAGAGGCATAGGGCCCCATATGTCTAATGTAGTGTAGGGAAAAACATAAGTGATTTAGTATATAGATTAATATATTGTTTTATTTGTAGGTGAAATAGAACCAGATGAGTATTTCCCATATTTCCTTGATATGATAAAGAATGTATTAGACGGGAACCTGGAGAGCTCGTCATACGAGGATCAGCTTAGAGAAATGTACGGCATTCATGCTTACATCGCATTTACCATGGACAAATTAGTACAGAATATTGTAAGACAGGTAGGAGCTCACATAATTAACCTACTTATCTACTCATGGTAGTTTGTAATTTAAAAAAAAAAGTAACAGTGGTTTTTCTCTTATAATTTGGAAGAGTTCTTAGCCTCTTGAATTTGGGGAAAGAGCCTCATGAACTTGGAGAAAAATTAGCACTAAAATTGCCAGTTTGGGAAATGAATGATTTTGCTTTCCTGAAATGGTTTCTAAAACATTGGATTACTTTTAGTATACTTTTTTCTAGTATCACTTGATAATGTTTGCTGGTGGTTTCTAGATTGTTCTCAGTGTTGAAATTGATTAACTATGTCTCAGAGTATGTCATGCAAATACATGCCCTTCAACATGCCTTGCTAAGACACTGTGATATCAGCATATTTATACCATCTTGTATACATTATATATTAAATGTGGATTATTATATACTCACAGTTGCAGCATATTGTATCCGACGACAACTGTGTCAAGGTAACAGACATGTTTTATGAAGAGAAGAAAAACAAGGCAACAGGGGGCGCTATTGCTACGTTCCAGCAGAGACAGCTAATGGAAAACACATACCAGAAACGTACTGAACAGCTGTTGACCGAGGAAAACTGCTTTAAAATTATTGTGGTATGTACACACCTTACCATAAAATATTGAAGAATCCATGTGATGTTTATGTTTTTAACATTTCATTATGTTTACGTCCAATATTCATGTGTGTTAAATTTTGAGAATCAACCATAAGATTATGGAAACAATATAATTTAAATTTTATTGATATTCTTTAAAAAAAAATTAAGTTATAGCTTTATACCCTTAAATGTTCAATGATGTGTAAAACAGTTTCAATGATCAATAATGTGTAATTACAGTTTCAATATTTGCTAATAATTACAGTTTCAATATTTGCTAATGTGTAATTACAGTTTCAATAATCAAATACCTGTGATACAGTTTCAATGTTCAATAACGTGTAATTACAGTTTTAATGTTCAATAACGTGTAATTACAGTTTTAATGTTCAATAACGTGTAATTACAGTTTTAATGTTCAATTATGTGTAATTACAGTTTCAATGGCCAAATACCTGTGATTACAGTTTCAATGTTCCATAATGTGTGATTACAGTTTCCATGTTCCATAATGTGTTATTACAGTTTCAATGTTTAATAATATGTAATTACAGTTTCAATGTTCAATAATGTGTTAGTACAGTTTCAATGTTCAGTTATGTGCAATTATAGTTTAAGAAAGAGTGTAAGCTGACAGTGGAATTATTGGACACTGATCATGAGAATATAGAAGATCCGGTGGAGGTAGAACGTTGGTCAGAGTATGTGGAGAAGTATGTCAACACCGGAGAAAATGTTGAAGAGGAATTAAAAGATGTCTTGTCAAGAAAACCTGTGTTCTTACCAAGGTTAGTAATCCTTTGGAAAATGTAAAACATAAAAATGAAAAGGAAAAATAAAATCTGAAAAATATTATTTATAAATATCTTTGAAAGAAAATAGAAAGAAACAGATAAAGTTGGCAAAGATTGTCCATGAGCAAATCAGCTCAAAATATAAATTTTAAACTAACAAAATTAGTTTATTTTAAAGTATTTGAAATTGTTTTGGAAGACTTATGTTGTCATTAGGATTAATTTACATGAATAATTTACATATTTAAACACTTGGCTATGGAGGCTTCCTTTAACTAACAATGTAAGTTGTTAGTGCTATATTAAAATATAAATGATTCAATATATAGGAATGTGCGTCAGTGGAGACAGAGAAACAAGGAACAAACTGACAAAGTAGAAATTGAGACTAGTCTTAAAGAACTGACAGAAGCCAAAGATAAAAATAATGGCGAGAACTCGCAGGAAAAATCTGATGAAGAGAAAAACACTGAAGAGGATGATAAAGAAGATGGCGAGAAAATGGACACAGATTCTAGTGAAAATACAAACAATAATAATGCTAGAGATGGTGTAAAGGAAGAAAGTGGTGTTAAGCAGTCAGATGACGTTATAGACGATACTGACTGTAAATTTAACGTCAACTCATTCAAACTGGTGTATGTTGTGAACAGTGAGAGTTATCTTTATAAAAGAATGGCATTACAACGTGCAAGAGAGGTAAATCTTATCTTCCTTTTAGATTGGAGACATCTTTATTTTTGAAATATTAACATTTTAGCTGTTATATAGTTGGTTGGAAATGATAATGGCTTTCCTATGGCATCAGTACTGCACCAGACATTGACAGTATTTAGACCTGTCAGAATTGACCTGATACTTTTGGCTGTTGAGATTGGAAACTTTAAGCTCTTTATTACAAGCAAGACACACCCAATTAGCAAACTTTACGGGTGAAATGTGTTAAAATTTCTGTAAAAACCAGAAAAAGAAAAAAAATATTTTTGGTCATGTACTTGGGATGTGAAAATTGTGTGTTTAAGTTATCGGAATCAAATTTTAAGCTTGGCTTGCTCTGGTGGAGTGTAATTTTCCATGACATTTTAAACACAGATTTTGAAATTTTCTGTGATTCTTCTGTGATATTCTTACATGGAAATTGTTAACAATAAAGTACTTTACAGATTGCTGAACAGAATTATGTTCTTGTTAGCAATGATTACCACAAAAATCTATAAAACTTGTAAAAATATAATTGCAGTGTTTGATATTTACAAAAGTTATTGAACAAACAAAACTTGTCCAACAATATTTCAGAGATTTTTCATAATATGTGTTTGCAGGTACTAATGTATTTGACATTGTTATTAATTTACTTATGTTGGACAAGATTTTTCACTGTTTTAGAAATAATTATTTCATGTTAAGTGATATAATGTGAATATTGTTTATTTTCCATTTCAGTCTCATCAGAAAGTTTCCTTGAAGCTTCACAACAAATTCAGTTCATGGGTTGAGAAATGGAGAAAAGGTTAGCATGTCATACTTTATGCACCAAATGATAACATTGTTACATTACCCCTCTCCTGTTGTGAATAGTTTAGTTTTTGGTCATACATGTATTAATACTATTGATGTAATTTGTGACTTTTAAGGAATACCCAAGGCTCTGTTGAATAATTCAGGTCTTAAGTTTGCATCTAAGTAGAACATAGACATTTTATTTTTCAAACTTCCTGGATAGCTTCCTTTTATAAGGCTTGATTTGACCCAACAGTGGTATTTTGTATGAAATTCAAATATCAGAAACCTGTTTTCGCTAGAGGCAATTAGATGTTTGAAGTATTTTACCTTTTGTGCAGTGAAAAGTATAATCCTTAAATAAACCCCCTGTTAAGTGTCTGAATGATTAAATTATTCATATCTTAAAAATTTATATATGAATTAACTGTATATTACAAAATCAGTTTACAAACATTTTCAGGAAACGTAACAAAGGAGATGGAGGCAAAGTGTAACAAGTGGTTAATGGGGGAGACTGATGACAACAGGCCGTGTGAAACGTCGAAAAAAGAAATTGACAACCCGGATAAATCTCCATACTATAAATATTACAAATATAAGGTCCAGTTCTATAAGGAAAGTCCAGACCAAGACCAGGACTGAATCATGTTAAAACTGGTTGTTTTCGTAAACACAGAAAAATAAAAATATGGATTGATAATAATTTGGTTATAGGGTGGAAACGTGTGTGAATAAATGGTTTTTGTGAATATCTATGAGAGCTTCACATTGAATTGGATGGCAATGCAATATAAAAGTTAGGGAGAAAGGACAGGTTGAGAAAGAAGACAGAATGGGTCACATAAGGGCAGAATTTAGTTGCCTGTTTCCCCTGATTTAATTAATTGGTCAAAGAAGGAGCAAGCTACAATGTCCAAATTTAATAAATGAACCCAAAGATATGTTTGTGAAATGACATTGGTAAAATTAGGCACAACCCAAGTTGTATGATCAGGACCTGATTTTAGAATAAAGTATTCTATTAGATTAAGTCTGTGAGACTGTAGATGTAGTTTGAGTTGTGGCTGTACTAATTTTGAAAAGTGTGCCTGTATATTGAATATATTTAAAATTTTGTTGTTGAAATATTTGATATTGATAATGTGTTCCTATTTCTGACATTGGACAGTGTAGTGTATTTGTTTTAAGTGAATCTGTAAATACAATTTGACTCATCTGTCATGCATTTTATTAGTGGGGTTTATTTTGGGGGGGGGGGTAGTAATTATGTTGGTTAAATGGCATTAAGATTTTAAGACCTTAAACTCTTCGCAACAGAGTCCCCTTGAAAATTGTAGTTTCTTCAGTATTTCTTCAGACATTGATAAATAAAAAAGAAGCCTGAAATATTATTAGATAATGAGAGGAGACGGCATTGATGGAATAGAGACAAGTATGTTGCTATGGAAACTATTTTGTACTACATTTACTTAAAACATTTACTGTAATAAGGTGTTAATACATGTACAAATATCATGTAAATTAGCTCTAGATATTTATTTTTCATTCATCCTGTAATATCATTCATTTTATTCACAACTTTGAACAACGGATATTTTGTGTTGTTGTTTTTTTTTCTTTTTGAAGGTATTGTACATATCAGAATTTTGTTTGTAAATTTATAAAGATAACAATTGTCTTCAGGTAAAATGTATTTTAATGTTTTAATAAATCATGCTTTATTGTTAGATAGTATAATTTATATGGCTTTCTATATGCTGTGAAAAATATGTGGCACATGTGTACAGGATTTAATATTGAAATAATAAATGCTGCAGGTTAAACACAGAATAGTTTTAAATTGACTTATTATTGTAGTACAGTTGATCATAAGCCAACTTACTAATCTCTTAATATTCTCCTCAAAAGAATTTTATGTAGTGCATTGGAAGCTTGAGCAATAAGTTTAAGACCACATTGAAATAACGATGGTGAAATTGGGAAATATTGGGCCACAAATTGATGACATTGGACATTTTTAGGATAATTGAAACTGCAAGGTGGAATTGGGAAGCAATATGTTACAAAATGTTTTCTGTTTTAAGTTGTACCGGCAGTAAAATGTTTTAAGCTTTCACTTTCTTATCCTATTACTGTACTCCCAGGAATGGTCACCTTGTCTTACTCCAAAGCATCATGGCCATAATGTCAAAATAAATGGTTGTTACCTTTTGCTTTCATAGGGAAAACATGCTGTGGTTTATTTTGGTTAAGATGCGTTTATACTTTTTTTGATCAGAAATGATATAACAATAAAAAAATCTCAACACTTGCTTTAAATTAAAGTCAGCAAAATGGCACTCAGATGATGATTTTCACATCATGTATGGGAACAAAACACATCTAGTATTAAGTAACATCAGCAATGCCTCCGAGGATTTGAATTTTATAGGGTGATGGGGAGAGGCTTGATTTTTTATGTGTATCAATAAATTGATCTCGCTTCAGATAAAATTACTGAAACATGTAAACAAGTCTTGGAAGGTAGGACAAAACCTATCCTTTGTAGACAGAGGTAACTTGTACAGCATTAAATCAAATTTTAAAACATAATGTTAATGGATTTCTTGTTTATCAGTTTTTAACGGTTTACAGATAAGGTTAATGTTTTCATTGTAAACAAAAGCTGTTGTTTTTCTAACAGGAACATAATTATTGTAAATGACATCACCATTGTTAGGTTGTCCTCATCATTATAATTATTAGTATCACATCACTGTAATGAAATGACATCATCATCATTGTACCATTTTCACTGTCAGATATTGTTTCACAAATTGTTAAGTTTCTGTATAAATTTCATTTTGGATGCAAATTCTCTGTGTATATATTAATAGCCTTAAGTCGAATAGAGAATTTCTATTCAAGATAGAAAACTTTCATCTATATGTACTTTTTGTCATAGAATAAACTTTTGATTATTATTGGAATAGATAAGTAATGTGTTTTCTTATTTATTTGTAAATTGTATGGCCTTATATGAAAGGGTATAAAGCTTTCACTTGCAAAAGGCACAATGTGTACATCTATAAAAATAAAAGACCTGATACCTTTCTAGAGAGAGTTTTAACAAAAAGTGTCTGTTGCTCATGAGAAATATATGAAATAAAATAAAACATTCACTTACAAGATAATGAACAGCTGTCTTCAATAGATTAACTTCAACAGTTGTTTCAAAACAACGTGTGCATTTAATCAAAATCTTTTAATTACAAGCAATCCAATATAAATTTATACTCATTGAAGTGAATTTGATTTTATATTGTCCATTATATGTTCCAACTACATGTGAACCTAAACAGGCTATCCCATTGTTCATCTGTTTAAAGTTTCATATAGTCATTGGACTGAACTATTGTTATACAAGCAATATAAATAGTCCCCTACCAGTTTAACCGGAGGGGACTTTAGGTTAACCCTCTGTCCGTCCGTTCGCAAAATTGGATCCTGCAGTAACGCAAAAAGTCCTGAAAATATTTTATGAAACTTGATATATGGATAGATGGCAGTCTTGATATTATGCACGTCCTTTTCTTTTCTTCCTATATTGAAAACTGGTTGCTATGGCAACAAACAGACTGTAGGGGACTTATGGATTGCTCGCAATACTATGATTAATTGCTTGTTTAAATTGGATGGCGGAGTAAGTTGCCTGTTGTCAGATGAGGTAAAGTTTGACAAATTTCAGGTGAGAACCCCTAGCATATGTAAGTTCTATATACTGGTGCCAGATAAAATGCACATACGTCACCTAAGTTTTCTTGGAGGATTTCATGCTATTCTATTGTATACTGTAAGTATTAAAACGTATAAGTCTAAATTAATAAATGAATACTAACCTAAAGAAAACTGGGTGTAATTTGCACATTGGTGTATACACATGTCACTTAAACTGAATTCAAGATTAAACTTGTATAGAGAGAATAACAGACAACAAATATGGACACACTGTGTAATATATAGATCCTGATTTACATTTTAGGCGGATCACAGGAAACCAAGGTTTTTAGAAAAAAATCACCCCTTCTATCAATGAAAACACGTACAGAACGGGTGTTTATTACTTGTGGGCAGATGTATATCGTGAATTCTCAAAAAATATTTCGTTCCTAGAATCTGCTGTACAAAAAATCTGAACTCATATATTTTCAGAATTCTTACCAGAACAGTCTTAAGAACCCGCCATTTTTGGTATGTACATAGTTATCCGGTACTTTCTGCACATTTGCACAAATGATAATAAAAAATAAATTGTTCTAAAAATAGTAACATTTGTGTTCCAGTTTTTGGCTTCATACCTGTTATCATATTTTATTTTTAAACTCATTACTTTAATTTGATGTAGTTATGATTTGTTTAATCATGTAATATTAATTCTTAGTTTTTTTAAATGACATATTTCAAAGCCAATCGGGTAACAATAATGACAAACTATTAAATTGTGTTATTTAGTTATGATAAATTGTCATATTTTACACTTATGATGAGAAACTGCCTTATTCAAATTTTCGAGCTTCGCCATTGTTGGTCCAAACAAGACACACTATATAAAAGGCTTCATAACAGGTTCAAAACAGCCGGATAGCTATTGGTATAACATTACACAAATACCCTACATATCCGGGTTCTGTATTTAGATATGTATGGTGGTAAGGGTTGGTACATGTCTATGCACTCGGGTATGAGTACGTACAACCCTTGCTCCCCCCAAGGGCGACTGTGGCTTGTCCACAATGTGCAGTGTTATAACAAAACTTATACGACTTTAGTATAAACATTTCCTGCCTTGTCTTTGGCTAGATGTATGAGGGACTCGACAAGAGTTGGAAAAAAAACATTTAACAAAAAAAAAAACAAGTATCTTTTAAAAACGGCCGAAGTAAAACTGGCATATAGAAATGTTAACATAGCTTGCATAACAATGACATAATAATTTTTGAAGGGTTATTAATCTAGAAAAATGGAGGGTTATCAATCTTGAAAAATGGAACACTTTAAGATGTATGTGTTTCTTCGGTAAGTGAAAACTAACGTCGGTAGGCAATTATTTTTAGCTCACCTGTCACAAAGTGACAGGGTCAGCTTTTGTGATCGCTTTTCGTCCGGCGTCCGTCCGTCCGTCGTCCGTCCGTAAACTTTTACTTTAAATGACAACTCCTCATAAACCACTAAGCCAATTTCATCCAAACTTCACAGGAATGTTCCTTTGGTGGTCACCTTTAAAAATTGTTCAAAGAATTTAATTCCATGCAGAACTCTGGTTGCCATGGCAACCGAAAGAAAAAACTTTAAATATCTTCTTTTAAAAAAGCATAAGAGCTAGAGCTTAGATATTTGGCATGAAACATCTTCTAATGAGTGTCTACCAAGTTTGTTCAAATAAAAGCCCTGGGGTCAAAATTGGCCCCGCCCCTGGGGGTCATTGATTTTCCCTATATGCATATAGTAAAAACTTAAAAAATCTTCTTTTAAAGAACCCAAAGAGCTAGAGCTAAGATATTTAGCATGAAACATCTTCTAATAGGTGTCTACCAAGTTTGTTCAAATAAAAGCCCTGGGGTCAAAATTGGCCCCGCCCCAGGGGGTCATTGATTTTCCCTAAATGCATATAGTAAAAACTTAAAAAATCTTCTTTTAAAGAACCAAAAGAGTTAGAGCTAAGATATTTAGCATGAAACATGTTCTAATAAGTGTCTACCAAGTTTGTTCAAATAAAAGCCCTGGGGTCGAAATTGGCCCCGCCCCGGGGGTCATTGATTTTCCCTATATGCATATAGTAAAAACTTTAAAAAATCTTCTTTTAAAGAACTCAAAGAGCTATGGCTAAGATATTTAGCATCAAACATGTTCTAATAGGTGTCTACCAAGTTTGTTCAAATAAAAGCCCTGGGGTCAAAATTGGCACCGCCCCGGGGGTCATTGATTTTCCTTATATGTGTATAGCAAAAACTTAAAAAATCTTCTTTGAAAAAACCCAAATAGCTAGAGTTAAGATATTAAGCATGAAACATCTTTTAGTGAGTGTCTACAAAGTTTGTTCAAATAAAAGACCTGGGGTCAAAATTGGCCCCGCCCCGGGGGTCATTGATTTTCTTTATATGTGTATAGCAAAAACTTAAAATCTTCTTTGAAAAAAAAACCCAAATAGCTAGAGTTTAGATATTAAGCATGAAACATCTTCTAGTAAGTGTCTACAAAGTTTGTTCAAATAAAAGCCATGGGGTCAAAACTGGCCCGGCCCCAGGGGTGTCATTGTTTTTAACTATATGTGTATAGTAAAAACTTTAAAAAAATCTTCTTTTAAAAAGCCCAATGAGCTAGAGCTTAGATGTTTAGCATGAAACATCTTCTTATGGGTGTCTACCAAGTTTGTGCAAATAAAAGCCCTTAGGTTAAATTGGCCCTGCAACGTTTAGGGGGGGGGGTTGAGGGGCCTATATACAGGTGAGCGACCTCAGGGCCATCATGGCCCTCTTGTTATAAATACTTGATTAATATGCAAAAATATACTAAAATTATTAATGTTATATCTGTTGAACACATCAATAATCGTATAGCAGACACTTTTTGGACACCTAATATTATTCTCCTTATTATGGACAAGATCTTAAACTCAGATCTTATGTAAAATAAACTCAGTAAGTTCTTTATCTTATTGCTCTCTAGAAAATGTAATGAGATATCTGAATGCATGAAGTATTGTTAAACAGAACTTAAATATCTGAGCAATTTATCTAGAAAATTAATTAAAAGAACTATCTTGTACATTCTATTTTAGAATGACCAACGAGATTCCCAGATTTCATTTTGTAATTTTAAAATGGCCTATGAAAACTTTTCTTATAGTGCCAGGAAGTCAAACTGATTTTAGACCGACCTTCGCCCGGAAAAACAAAACAGTATTATAAATCCTGGAACATTAAAACCATATATGGATTGATATATAATTGATTTGAATATTAAAATGATGATAAACAATGGTAAATTAATATGAAATGACATTGACATACAAATTATACAA
Organism: Ruditapes philippinarum; assembly: GCF_026571515.1. Lineage (NCBI taxonomy): Eukaryota > Metazoa > Mollusca > Bivalvia > Venerida > Veneridae > Ruditapes > Ruditapes philippinarum. The sequence goes on along the minus strand of NW_026857527.1, from coordinate 185,272 downwards.
TCATGCATGAAAGCCACGAATTTCGTGTAAACATTTTCCTATAAGTTTGCAAGACATTATAGTGCATCCCTTTTGCATCATCTTTTAAATAAAACTGTTCCTTTCAAATGTTTTTTTTTTCGTAATTAATGCTTTTGCGGAATTCTGTTTACACAGAATATATTTTAGGTTGATTGTGTAGGAAGCTATAAATAGCTTATAGACAAACTTTCGAATTCATCCGTTCTTGATGCCAACCAGTGCAGAGCAATGAGTGCAAGGAAACAGCGACTTGCCCCTGACGGGCTTTCACTAACGTTCTCAAACTGAGATAAATCTCAACTTGAGATTGTCTCAATATTGACTGAGATTTTATCTCACTTGAGAAAACTCTCAAGTTGGCTTTCACTAAACTTTTTCTCAACAGTTGAGATTTTTCTCAGCTGAGACTTTCATTTTCTCAATGCATGAGCGGCCTTCTTCACACTTCCGTCGAATCGCGCATTGAAACGTCATTTTCCGCGAGAATTTTCCCGTACAAATGTCATTCGTCTGCTTCCAAAATATGGACTCGAAAGTGACAAAGAGAGCTCCATGGCCAGAAAAAGCCAAACTTCTGGCCATGGAGAAGTATATTGAACAGCAAGATTTTCTAACGGGGAAATTTAAAGGTTGCGGCGATGGAGGGGTGTCGTTCAAAGAGAAAGAAGAGATTTGGCAAAGTATTGCCGACTCCGTCAATGCGTAAGTAGTCTATCATCTTTCAAAAAATATTTTATCTTTCTGTGCTGAGAAGTCGAAGAATAAGGTAACTTGAAGTTTAATAAAATCTGACAGGAAAAAATGAAAACCGGACTGTACTGAGTTAACAAAGTTCTGGATCATTATCGACATTGGAATTTGTTGCGAAGTTGTTTCCCCTTTTCATAAGAAACAGGAAGTTCGACATTTGCAATTGAAAAAAAACGATAACAGTATTTCGACAAAACTTTAAGGATATTTTTAAATAAAACCTAACAAAAGAGAATACCAGCAGTTTTTTCGAACATAAATGTCAGGTTAACAATCGTGGATTGGCTGGAAGCTGTCATTTGGATAGTATCCTCGACTACCGTAAATCCGCGACGCTAAGCATTCTCCGGCGTACCAAACAATAAAAGGTCAACAAGTAAGAAATATACGTCACTAACCTGCTAAAACAATTTATTTCCTCATAATTCTCACGATTATTTCACATGTATAATCTTTAACAAGGTCAATGTCACCTTTTGTTTACATTTATCAATGGAGGCGGCCATTTTGTTTCACTTCCCGCCATTCGCGGATGTGACGTAATCCCATAGTTCTTTGCAAAAAAAGTACAATTAGGCCACATCTAAGTTTGAATATGTGGTTTTGGTCACTACTTGGTCCAAAGTGAGCATTTAATAAAAAATAACTGTTCTAACACATTTAACAGATTAACAGTAATATGAAATTAGGTGCTACCTAAACATTGAAAATTGAATTATACTTTTTTGTTGAATGAAATGTTTCTGGTGGTTAGAGACTGACATGTCCCACACTATAGAACATTTACCAACATTATTTACAAAAGAAAATGTGTTGCAAAGTAAAATTAAATTGATAATATGAAAACAATCAGTGATGAAGAAGGGGTTTCATTTAAATTTTTGCTTCAATTTGTGAATATATCTTGTGTTTTAATACAGTAAACATAGGATGAGACTTGATCCTTTTGCCTAGGAGAACAGCATATTTGTTCTGCTGCAATATAAATACCTTCTTGGAATGTGTATCTATACCCATAATCAGACATAGTCAAAAATGTTTAACTAGATAAGCCTCTTCAAGCTGACTAAACAAAGGTGCTGAGCCCATAACAAAATTTTCTGGTTAAAATTTGCCAAAACTCCTGTCTCTTTAATGTGTTTTTTTTGGCACACATTACATTTTAATACAGATACACCATATTCCCAACAAATCTGTTAGCATTTATTAGTGCTGTTGGGGAATATAGTCTGAAGATTTTCTTCATTGACTGTGGGTTAAGCTTAAATTTAAAAAAAAAATATTAAAAATACAGGACTGAAAATTTAACAATAAAAATATGCTTGGCCTTATTTTTTGATAGGTGGCGGGTGATTCCATATATGGAAAGTTACTATGAAGCAGACGAATTATTATTTTTTTGAAATTCAGACAATTTTGCATTAAAAATGGATTTTAAATGTTATAGATATTTGGGAATAAGGAAAAAGGTAAGTTTTACATTGAAAATAGTTTTGAAGGCTCTTACATCTTTAAACAGCATGATTTTTGGTAATGTTTTTGAGGTCAAGGTAAATTCTCCCTAGTAAAAATTTTCCCACGGTCACGCATGCGCAGAAACCAGTCAGTCCGAGACTATCTTGGAAACAAAGATGGCCGCGAATTTACGGTAGTCGCGAAATAAGGGGAGTTGATGATATATACAGTTTGGGATGAAATCAAAGGAGCCGACATAAGCTGAGTCATTTTTACTGTTAAAAGTTTGATAATTGTTGATTGTAATTACGAACAGGATCAATTTTACTTGAGATTAACTATTAAACACCAAATGCTTAAGGATTCTTCAAGATGGAGCGAATAAAATAATTATCTTTATTCAACTGTTTTCAGTTACGATTATTCATTCAGTATTCATGTAAAATTCAAAGTGAAGTTTATCACCAGTGTCTTATATTTCAGTGTATCTGATACCCCCATCAATGTTGTCCAGCTAAGGAAACAAATAACCAACATAAGGCAAAGAGGTGAGCATTTTCATTAGAATTTTCTTTGACATTGCTCAATATGTAAACTTATTATATATATTTCATTAGTATTGTAAAAAATATGTTTTTATCTAGATAGTGAGCGGATGCATATTAATCTTGTAGCTGAAGTTTTTTATTTACTAACTCTAGCCTTAATCTTTCATATTGTTATCAACTGAATGATATGCTTCAAACAGATGAAAGTTTTAGAAATCTTATAGATAAATTCAGATTTAGAGGCGCAGTCTTCATGAACTTTTATCAAGATTTATTTATTGCAATTGAATACAAAACAATAAATATATAGTTAATACTTGGAACGTGTTTGATTTGGTAACTGTTATTCATAGACTGGGTTCCTACACTCATGAATTATTTGCAAACAGTATTTTGGAATGGTGTGTTTACATTGAAGGTATAAATTTTCTATTACAGCCAATGAAAAGCTGGACAACAACAAAAAGACTGGTGGGGGAAAGACTTCAGCGTTCACTCCCAGTGAGAAGCTATGGATGGAGGCAACATCCAAAAAAGCCTCTGTCCATGGCTTAAACACAAGCCTTGACACCGAAGGTACAAAAATTTTGTAACACATTAAGATGAAATTATTATTTTCTGCTCTATAAGTACAGTCATATAGGTTTATTTATTATAAAAAAATCTAAATTCATTGACTTTACCTTTAAACAATAATGCTATTAAGCTTAATGAAGGATGTTATTTATAATAGTGTACATAAGTAGAGGACAATTTTGGCGTCTTAAATCTTTGATTACTATAAACATGTGTATCATTCAATAATTCTCTTCCTCTATGTTTAAATGTAACAACATCATCACCAGTAACTAGTAAATTATACCTATAACATAACAGATAATGAAGAATGCCATATTTCAATATTTGACTACTTAGAAAAAATATTTTTATAGAACAAAATAAAATAAAAAATAAATATATAAAATTGCTGGTTGTGTTAGAATTACTAGTAATTAACATATTTGTTGGTTTAGTTAATATTTCATTGATATGTGCTCAATGTTTTTAAATTGTTTCTGGTTTAGGAGCTGTGTGTGCCAACAAGGCCTTGACAAATGCTAGAAAGCTAGTACTGCCAGATGACCATGACCTAGGTAATTTGTTATTTATCATATGAAATTCATCAGGACAATCATTTATATACATCAATAGTGTACTCAGGTTTTTTTCCCAGGATTTTGGAACATGACACATAACCAATAATAAGGCATTGTCTGGTAGACCTTAACCAAGGGGACACAGTGACTTACTTTATTGTCCTTTGATGTACAGCTTTGACATTTGGACATTTTTAGATGAAAATCTAACTGGGGTTATGTGCTATCTTTATATGTTTTAATATAATTAAACTTTTAAGTCTTTTAAGTCTTTTTTTTCATTACTTGCCTGTTACTCATAATTAACATATTTCTTAATTAAGTTAATATTTGATTGATATATGCTGAAATTTTATTTATTGTTTCTAATTTAGGTGCTTTGTGTGCCAGCATAACTGTGGCAGATACTGGTAAGCCACTACCAGATGAGCATGATCAAGGTAATTGGAAATTTATCAGGACATTGATTTATAATTCTCACTGATGAAGAAATATAAATCAAGAAAATCAATAGTTTACTGATAGAATAATTAGAAAATACTTTGCTTCTGTCTGTTTTCTACACCATTTATCAGGTTTAAGTTTGTTATGTGTGTGTTTTTTATTTTAATAACCAAATGACCTTTTACAAAATAACATTTCTGTTAGCTGTTCTGGTTATTTAAATTATTGTCTGCATGTAATTTCAAAATCTTAAGTACAGAAAAGGAATCAAACTGATTCAAATTTGTGTTTGCATGACTCATCAATGCATGCCTTTATACTTGTTTTCATGAGTTCATATCATTTTTCAGATGGCAAGGCAAAGAATGATGTTTCCCTGCTCAGAGTTTCAAACTATGGTAAAGATGGTTACTTTGTTATAAAAAAGTTATAATTAGATTATTATTGAATGCAGTGTATTTCAAGTGCAAGTAAATAAAATGTAGTATTATCGCCAACATTTAGAATCACTTGAGAGTGACATTGAAATGGCATTACCTTTCAGTCCATCTATCACTTGAAGTATGTACAACTGGTTGAAACTCTAAGTCTCAAAACAATATTAGTCTCAAAACAATGTTGAGTTAAGTGAAAGTGTTCTTTATTTCAGGACATTCTTCAGGCAGCAGTACAGAAAGACGACGTAGGTCAGAAAAGGAATTAGAAAAAGACAACTTAACTCTCGACAACAAAAGAATAAAACTTGACACTGAAAGAATAATAAAGGAAACTTATAAATTAGAAAAGGAAACAGCGAAAATCGAAAAAGAAACAGCGAAAATTGAAAAAGAAACCGTGAAAATTGAAAAAGAAATAGAAAATATAAAATTGAAAAAATCAATTTTAGAATTAATGTTGTCAAGACTGGCAGAGGATCCCCATTCTGTCAGTTTATTAGATAAATTTGATTTTGATTTTTAGCTATTGTAGTCATCCGAGCATCGGCGTCTGCGTAACCACTTATGTTAAAGTTTTTGTAATACCTCAAATATTTTCAAAGTCCATTGACATATGGCTTTGAAACTTTGCACACTTGTTCACCATCATGACCCCAACCTGTATACAGGAGGAGGTAACTGTATAAAGCATTTGGCAGAATAATGCTCCTTTTTCCACTTAGAATTTATATTTAAGTTTGCATACCACCTCAGATATTTTCATATTCTATTGACATCTGGCTTTGAAACAAGTTGATATTTTATACTCTTCTTTTAGAGCATAATAGGACTTTCTTCAAGGCCTATAACTGTTACAGGTTTAAAAAAAAATTGCCTTTTTGTTAACTTAGAAAATTTTACATTATCAAGTCTGTCCATCTGTCTGTCCATCACAAAACTTGTCCGGAATACTCCTCATAAACTACCAGTGCAATTTCATCCAAACTTTACAGTAATGATCAGTACCAAGTCTAGTTGTGCATATTGTCATCTATTTCAGGTTCAATGATTTTTGTCAGAGTTATTGCCCTTTAATAATTTTTATTTCTAAAGTTTGTTCGGACTTCTTCTCTTATACCACTAATGCAATTCCATTGAAACTTAACAGGGTTGATCTGTAGCTCAAGTCCTTGCGCATATTGCACGGGTTTTTCCGGTTGAATGATTTTTGGCCGAGTTATGGTCCTTTGATAAAAAGGTGTTTTTTTTTTCTGTGTGTTGCCAGATACACAAAAATTTGTCCGGACTACTCATGAACTACTGATGCAATTTTATCCAAACAATACAGGAATGATCAGTACCAAGTCTAGTTGTGCACTGTCTGTCCGTCTGTCACAAAATTTGTCACAACATGAAATTGGCCATCATGAGGCGACACATGTGATCACTGATCGCTCTTGTTTTACTATCAAGCACTAAGAATAGTAGAGCGTTGCTGCCCTACTGACAGCTCTTGTTAAGACAAAACTATAGCCTTTTTAGATCACCTTTCACAAAGTGACAGGGTGAGCTTTTGTGATCGCTTTTTGTCTGGTGTAGCTTTTGTGATCGCTTTTTTGTCCGGCATCCGTAAACTTTTACTTTAAATGACATCTCCTCAGAAACCACTAAGCCAATTTCATCCCAACTTCACAGGAATGTTCCTTTGGTGGTCACCTTTTATATTTATCTTCTTTTAAAAACCCAAAGAGCTAGAGCTTAGATATTTGGCATGAAACATTTTCTAGTGAATTTCTACCAAGTTTGTACAAATAAAAGCCCTTGGGTCAAAATTGGCCCCGCCCCAGAGGGTCATTGATTTTCCCTATATGCACATAGTAAAAACTTAAAAAATCTTCTTTTAGAGAACCCAAAGAGCTAGGGCTAAGATATTTAGCATGAAACATCTTATTATGGATGTCCAACAAGTTTGTTCAAATAAAAGCCCTGAGGACAAAATTGGCCCGCCCCAGGGGTCATTCATTTTCCTTATATGTGTATAGCAAAAACTTAAAAAATCTTCTAAAGAGCTAGAGCTAAGATATTTAGCATGAAACATGTTCTAATAAGTGTATACTAAGTTTGTTCAAAATATGTGTCAAACGGCGATTTCCCACAATATGCTCATAGGATAAAAGGTTAAAACAACAATAGGCCAATTTTGTAAAAACTAAGAAAGATCATTCCTTCTATTTTTATAGTGTAGAGTCTTTTTGTCAGATATTTTGTATTTTCAAATAATAATCCTCAAGTCATACTTTGCCCTGCCCCAGGGAACATATATTCTCCAAAACTCAATAGGGGTCATCTACTGGTCATAAACAATCACCATACCAAGTTTGAAAGTTCCTAGGCCTAAGGATTGTTTAGTTATTGATCAGAAACCGTTTTACCTACAAGGTTGATGTGACCTTGACCTTTGACCCCTTAACCCCAAAATCAAGAGGGGTCATCTGCTGGTCATGACCAATCACCATACCAAGTTTGAAGTTCCTAGGCCTAAGGGTTCTTTAGTTATCACTCGGAAACCATTTGGTCTTCGGACCGACAAGTGCAAAGCAATGTACCCCCTCTTCTTCAAAGTGGGGGCATAATAAAAGAAACTAAAAAAATCTTCTCTAAATCTACAAGAGCTAAAACTCAGTACCCATGGTATCAAATAACTCCATAGCAACCAATGACTTTTTATTAGCAAACTGGAACTTTGCTAGCAACCAATTACTTCTACAGCAAACATTAACTTTCCATAGCAACAACTGAATCTGTCTTTGTATTTCATAGCAGGCACTGACTACCAAGGAAACTTTTAATTTTGTAAAGCAACAGGCGACTTCTTATGTAAATGTTGTTTTCCTTTAGCAATAGCAACCAGTTGTTTTTACATTTGCACTATTTCAGGTACAAATATGAACTTTGTTAAAATCAAATAATTATTTAGAATTTATATCTTCTTTAGTTTATAGCTTACAATATTACTTTTTCCTTGTCATTGGGAATATAAATACTCAGATGAGCTAATAATGGACTTGAAACTCTCAAATATTGAATACAACAAGAACATAATTTATGGTTTCTAGTATTTATTTTTGCATTTTGCATTATTAATAAATAACAGATTCTTTATCAAAAATAATTGTAAAAATGTAGAAAACGATATTTGTTTTGATTTATACAAAGTCAATGTAGTAAAGCAATTTTTTATACAGATTTTCTTTCTATCTTCATAATGAAATGGAAATATATATCAATACTACAATAATCCATGTTTTATTGTTTAAGAACTTTGTGATTCATCACTCAGGCCTACAAAAGTCTTTGACTTTGTGTGTGTGTACCTTTAAACACTAAATCAGCTTTAATCGGCAAAATAAAATCACTCAAAAGTGATATAGTTTTGTGAAATAGATAACTGATACCCATATCTTTTACTGTTCACTTGGTCAAATTATTTCAACTTAACTTTACAGAAATGATCAGTTATTATTTTGGATATGTGATAAAAAGAAAATCACATTTGTGTTGATTCATTTCTAAAGTTATTGAACTTGTTTAATATTAAATATTTTGCTCGCCAGAGGCTAGCATGATATTATTTTATCCAACTTGTTCGATTTCATTAGTACTGAACATACACTTGTTCAATGTCCTTTATTTATTTTTGATATCTGCTTATATTTTCAAAAAAAAAAGGATTTAAGTTATACATTTGCTAATTACCTAAGCAATCTTTTTCTGCTGCTTATTTTGGCAATAAATACATTTGAGCTGCGTCTCGACAAAGCCAACATAATGGGTTTGCAACCAGAATGGATCCAGACTAGCCTGCGCATCCGTGCATTCTGATCAGGATCCATGCTATTCGCTTACAAACTCTATAATAAGTACAGAAACTGATAGCGAACAGCATGGATCCTGATCAGACTGCGATTATGTTGGTTTTGTCGTGACACGGCTCATTTACAGTGTTTTAGCAATTTGAATGGAAATAAAAATAATCCATGGTTTACATTTCATTACTTTTACAAGTATGACCAAGACTTTCACATTCAGCTCTAGATTTTCCAGGCAATAAATTGTGTACATCTAACATGCTGTTAAGTCATTTATTAAATGTTATGAACCTCATATTTGCCCTTTTTTAAGAAGGAAATATTAAAAGGTTTCTGAGGCATAATGTGCCTTTAATTCTTGAGTATAATGAAATGTATGTTAACATCAACATAATAAAATTTGAAAATTCAAAAGTTCTGTTTTCATTTAGATTTCTTAATTTCGTTGAAAAAAGGAGAGGCCTATAATCTGACAAACCACTAGTGAAATTTATAACATATAATTTTCACTGCAGCTGGACTATATCTGAATGCTGATGAAAAGAATACCATAACTTAATTGAACAAGAGCCATTTTTACATGACCATCCCCTGCCGAATGTGTTGAATGATATGTACTAGAGCAGAATCATTCAATTTTAAGAGGTCTTTAGGTAAATAAAACTGATGGCTGAAGTGATTACAGACATGAAACCTATGTGAATACTGATGGCTGAAAATAACAAAGGGCAAAAACTGAAAAATAATGCAGGTTAGGTTATTATATCTTGTGTGCTGCACTCCTCAATGAGATCTATCCACCTATGAAGTTTCAAGTTGATACCTCTAATACTTTTTGAGATATGCTCCGGACAAAAAATGTCGGATGGCAGAAGGTTGGATTGACGGAGAGAGATTATTTCTATATCCCCGGCCAGTTTTCAGCAGGGGATAATAATAGGCAAAAAAAATGCTCTCATACATAAAGTTCGCTTCTCCAGGAAAAAGAAAGTCAATGTCATCATACATCATGTTAAAAATTAGAGAAATGCATCATACATCATGTTAAAAATTAGAGCAATGCAAAAGAACAATATTTCAAAATTGATGATGTGACGTAATTATGTCATGACGTCATAAAGTAAATGCACAACCTAACAGTATACATCAAAATCAGTAAAATAATAATTAGAATCACTTAAAAAGCATGCAATGACTAGAAATGTGTGCATAGGACAAAGGTGCCCTACTACATATTTTTGGACGTTGAAAAGTAAAAATCTTTTACTAAGTAAAGGGCAAGAGCTTTACAAATACTGAATAAATTCACAAGTACAACTACACATGCTGATCATTGAACATTCCTGTAAAGTTTCATGACTCTAGGTCAAATCCTTTTCGAGTTACATGCGACACAAGTTGAATATTGCAAATTTTTTACTAAGTCAAGGGCAGTAACTCTATATCAATAGAATAATTCCACAATTGAAACCCCAGGTGCACAACTTCATATACTGAGCAACATTCTTGTAAAGTTTCATGATTGTAGGTCAAATAATTTTTTAGTTACATCGACACAAGTTGAAAATTGCAAATTTTTACTAAGTCAAGGGCAATAACTGTAAAAGATACTGAATAAATCCACACGAAAATAACCAGGTGCACAACTACACGTGCTGATCAATATTCCTGTAATGTTTCAGGACTAGGTCCAATCCTTTTTGAGTTACATGTGACACAAGTTGAAAAATGCAAATTTTTACTAAGTCAAGGGCAGTAACTCTAAAAACACTATATAATCCACATGAAAATACCGAGGTGCACAACTGCTCATGCTTATCAACAATCCTGTAAAGTTTAATGACTAGGTCAAATATTTTTTTAGTTACCTGCGGCACAAAAGAGAACGAACAGACGGACAAGGGTAAATGCCCCACTTTTAATTGGGGGCACAAAAAGAAAATTTATTTGTTTTACATATTAGATTGAAATATATTTCATTTGCATACTCCAGATATTCTATAGAGGATATTGAATGAGTGTAAGTTCAATACTGAATTTATTGCACGAGTTGATTAAAATTATATTATGCGAGCCTTTGGCGAGCATAATATTATTTTATTCAACGAGTGCAATATATTCAGTAATGAACTTACACGAATTTAATATTCTATTTATCACATACCATAAAATCAAGACCGTTTAAAGTGAAATAAGAGTCATTTTTCATTGACGCGCCTATACTTAAACACCAACATTTAGCGCGTCTTAACACTATGTTTGTATAACGCTAATGACGTCACGTCAAAATATATGCACGGCCGTGCAATACCATATTTACGGAGTCGCAAAATCGGCACGGGTGTGTGATAAATAAATATATTTCATTATTACATACAATACAAACAAATATCCTCTATAAAATGAAGGTTTCCTTGCCTACAGACACAGAAGCCTGAAGTTTAAAACAAAACAAAAATTCAACAATATATACATAATATAAGGGTGTGATGTTTCCTTGGTTGTTGAAATACTTTTGTTTTGTTTTAAACATCAGTTTCCTGTGCTTAAAAGAAATTTTGACATAAATGTTGGCGAATTCCAGATCCATCGTTATGTTCTGGAAGGCTAACATTGCTGGCATCATTTCCAATGTCAACTTCGCCAGTGTCGTCAAGAGGTTCATCCCTCTGCATGGCAATGTTATGGAGGACAACACATGCCATTGTGACAAGTGCAGCCCTCTCAGGTAACATGCGAAGCCCGACCTGTAGGCATGGAAACCTTCTCTTTAAAATACCAAAACTTTGTTCAATAAGGACTCTCGCCCGACACAATGCTGAATTAAACTTCCTTTCCTTTTCGTCACTAGGTTGGTTGAATGGTGTCATTAGGAAAGGGCGACATGGATAAGCAGAGTCCCCAACCAAAAGTCCATCATACTGTCCTGAAACATTAATACATACATATTTTTGTTGGCATCAAACTGATATAATAGAAAATACATTCCGAAGACATGTCATTTGCTTATAGTGATTTACATTCATATATGAATTCATGATTACATTAGAGATTGTGAATATCTTTAGCATTAAATGTATTTTTATAATACAACTTTACTTTTATTATAGAAAAAATTATGATTTAACATTTCTAAACAAACTAATATTACAATGATTATGAAGATGGCTTAGGCCATCCTTAAAACAAGAGCTGTCGGAAGGACAGCACGCTCGACTATTCTAAGTGCTTGATAGTAAAAGAGCCTTGATAATGTTAAATTTTTTAAGTTCACAAAAGGGCTAATTTTTTTTTATAAATTCATGTTATAGGCCTTAGAGAGAGTCTAATTATACAGTATTGGCTTGACTATTCGGAAGGTAATGTCACAAGGGTGTTTTATTGAATATAATAATACTAATTACCTATGAAAAATAAATTTGACAGACAAGGTACAAAGGCTTGTTATTAAGATGTTTTATCAAGAAATCACTGCTTTATTATTATGAATGCATAAAATTGTCCCAAAAAAGGCACAAAGTGACAAACCCTTCAGTAGTTATTGAGATAACAGCTTACAAACAAAACTTTACCGTGAATTTCTAAGTTGAAAAAGGGGAGAAAAATCAGCCTAAATGCAAGATAGAATTATGGATCTTTGTCAGTGACCTACAATTATAACCCTAAATGCATATGTGAAGTTTTAAATAAATACCTTTAATAGTTATTGAGATATGTAAAACTTGCATGTAAACATTAACCAAGAGACTAAGTAGAAAAGGGGATATGAATCAGCCTTAATGCAAGATAGAGTTATGGAACTTGGTCAGTGACATACAATTATGACCCTCCAATTATGACCCTAAGTGCATGTGTAAAGTTTCAAGTAAATATCTTTGAATACCTTTAACCTTTAACCCAAATTACTAAGTTTCAAAGGGGCAAATAATTCTGCAAATATTGCAGGCAGAGTTATGCAATTTTTGCACACTGATGTACATTGTTACAACAAAAAAGTATTTTAAATTTCAATTGAATATCTCAAGCAATAATTGAGATATTTGACTTTACAAAAAACTTTAACAAAAAAGTTCCAAAGGAGCATAATTCTGTCAATATTGTAGGCAGAGTTATCCCACTTGTCAATCTGATGTACCTTGTTACTTTAAATAAGTATTGTAAGTTTAAATTGAATATCTCAAGCAATAATTGAGATATTTGACTTTACAAAAAACTTTAACCAAAATTTCTAAGTTAAAAAGGGGCATAATTCTGTCAATATTGTAGGCAGAGTTATCCAACTTGTCTATCTGATGTACCTTGTTACTATAAATAAGTATTGTAAGTGTCAATTGAATATCTCAAGCAATAATTGAGATATTTGACTTTACAAAAAACTTTAACCAAAATTTCTAAGTTAAAAAGGGGCATAATTCTGTCAATATTGTAGGCAGAGTTATCAAACTTGTCAATCTGATGAACCTTGTTACTATAAATAAGTATTGTAAGTTTCAATTGAATATCTCAAGCAATAATTGAGATATTTGACTTTACAAAAAACTTTAACCAAAATTTCTAAGTTAAAAAGGGGCATAATTCTGTCAATATTGTAGGCAGAGTTATCAAACTTGTCAATCTGATGTACCTTGTTACTATAAATAAGTATTGTAAGTTTAAATTGAATATCTCAAGTAATAATTGAGATATTTGACTTTACAAAAAACTTTAACCAACGCCGACGCGGACGCCGACGCCGGGGCGACTACAATAGCTCTCATATTCTTCGAATAGTCGAGCTAAAAATGTTTGTTTGCAGTAACGCGACCGACTCACAAGATTTGCCACTACTCAAAAAAAATTTTCATGGTCTGGATAAAAAAAATATTTTTTTTTTTGAATCAGAAAATTATGCCTTGTGATTTGTTTTCCTTCTTTTAAAGGTTAACTGAAGAAATAAAATGTAGGTCTTATTAAATTAGAATTCAGTTATCAATTTATTAATTGTTAACAGATTATCAAAGCATAAAATTATATTGTCCAGCATTTTGAAATTCCATGTTTATTTGGGAGTACAGTTCAATATAAAAAAAAAGCGACCTACCTACCCACCTTGAAAATTCTGGGTCGGGTTACTGCAAACAAACATTTTTTTAAGGATGGCCTTAATTCATGACATAGTAAAACTGAGACAGACTTCATGTTAGTGTCCGGGAATTATAAATATTTTGAGTCCCAATCACTGTGGATATCTGTTAATGATCATAGCTCAGAAAAAATTTAATTTTAATTTTTTTCTGTATTAAATTTATTATGAATAAAGATTTGAAGATGATAAATAAGTGAAATTAATTGTATGTTAAATATAACTGAGAGCATAAAGGAAAGAAAGTGTTAACTCACCATTTTCCAAACTTTCACAGAGTTTACTGTTCCTAAAGACCCTTGCGTCATGTGTGCAGCCTGGCCACTCTGCTACACAGTTTAAAAACTTAAATTCAGCATCACAAACCATCTAAAACAAAATTATATTCAGTTTGTATAAATATTCATGTCTAAGTCGTCTCCTTTATAAAAACATGTTATATTCGTATTTTGTAACACATGCGCTCACATGTACAAATAACTCTAGTTCTGTCATTTCAAAAACTTGCACAAGCAAGTTTTCGTGCACCTTTTTGTAATTTGATACAAGTTATGTACAAAATTTAAACCTAATGTCAACAAGTAAAAAAGGGCGGCCTGGTGGGGACTCGAACTCAAGACCCTAAGAAAGCCATACCGCAGCTCTTCATACTGAGCTATCTGACCACTTACAAACTATCGCCCCTAATTAGTATCAGTTCAATAATATAACATTAAGATAAGTAAAAAACAAGAGTCATGTCAAGAATAAGGTTGAAAGCCAGATACAACAGAGACTGTGGTTGTCAGTCTGCCATCTAATTGTTGTTTTTATAAAATTATCCATGGGACAGAAAATGGATAACATGTTTCTTTGCAATCATATGATTTTTAATGAATTTGATTAACACCTTAAACTACTAACATTATTTTAAGCTTTCTTTGTAAACTAATTACAGAAATAATTTAATAATCATATACCTGTACATTAATCGAATGAAACCCTTTTCTGTTTACAAAGTCACTTTCATTGTTGGTTGGGGCCTGAATCTTAACGTGCGTACAGTCCACAGCTCCAATTACATTTGGAAATTCTGAAGCAAAGCATATATTAAATCATGTAATACTGTGATAAATTATTTACTTGAACATCATAGTATATTATCTACTATTTTAACACAAGCCACATATTTCCCCACTGAACACAGAGAACTGAAATTTGTGTGTTTTTATGCAACAAAATCACTGTTGAGTCATTCTATATTTAAATATGTGAAACAAACCATTGAACATGTGACGTAACCACTAAAACAATTGACGCAATGAAAATAAGTACAGAAACAAACGAGGCACATTTTAGCTTATTGATCCTGGTGGCAGCAATTATTTGTTGATGTCATGTTAGAATCCAAATAATAAATCACAAACTTTGATTTTATCACTTGATAAAATCGCTGTTTGTCGTACAGATGCACAACATGATATCTCGTGGGCCACGCCCTCTTGACATAATTCATCGAATCCAATTCCTGTGATTTTATTGAGCAATAAAATCACAGTATGGGATATAATTTCATAATTTAAATTTTTATTAGCAAATTAATTAATACTTACATATACATTAAAAATGACTGTCTTGTATACATGTTTGATCATTTAAAAAAATGTATAAGTAAGGTGCTCAAATTTGATATCAAATTTAGTATTGATACATGTACTATAGCTGTTACACAGTCTCTTTAAATTAAATGAAATAAACATATTTTGACTTCACACAAATGAAGATATGTTATGTCTAAAATTATACTATAAGGCTACATGTGGTCACAATATGAATATAAAGTGTCAATCAAAAAAGACTGGTGGTTTATTTAAGACAAGAACAACTACAAAACGTATGCTTTAGGCACCTTCTTACATTTTACCTAGTTTATTAATTCTTTTAATCAAATAAGACTTAGATCTATTACTATTAGATCTATAAGATAGATTTCTGTGATAAAAATAGTTTACTCAATGACGCGTATATATAAGATATCTTAAACATATTTTGATATCTGTTTTTAAATGTTTTAATTATAAATGTTGGCTGGTTATATCATAATAATGGTCTTTAATCGTCGAGTACGAAAATGTTTGGGAACGAATATACTGAAGTAGTTCAGCGTCCCTGTAAAATTGATTTCTCATATGCACAAAAAGTTAATCAGACAAATTGAGGCAGATATATATGGAGCATATTCAAACGATTTATCAATTAAAAAACTTATCTTTAAGGATTTGCTGAATCACTTTTTGTAAATCCTTCAATCGTTAGCAGCCATTTGCAATTCTAGCCTCGCTGTAAATATCAAGGTCAGTCCAAATTTAGTAACAATAATTTTGGAAATTCCATTTCTTTTCAGTAATGCTATTTTTAGGTACATAATGTAAACAAAAGAAAATTATATAGTTGACTTACTACTGATACGATAGAACTTTTCCTTTGTGATCCTTGTTTGGGAAGCCGAAGGCATGCGTATAAAATCCTTGGCCGCAGAAACAAGTGCCTTGGCGACCCTTATCACGCATCTCGAAACAGACGATTCTGACAGCCCAGTAGAATCGCCGACGAGGCGCATGAAAGACCCCGTGGCGAAAAACCGCAGGGCTGTCAGAAGCTGAAGCATTGGTGGCACAGACTGGCTCCTTCTCGTCGATCTAATCAAAAATCTCTCTACTATAGCGAGTATGTACAAAATGGAAGCCTTAGAAAATCTGTATCTTTTCCTAAGTTCTCCATCATCCATATCATCTAACGAGAATCGTTTTCTAAAAACTCGTTTGTCACGCCGACGACGAAGGTGTACTCTTCTTGAAAGCGCCATTTTGATTGTCTGAGACAAAAACTGAGACGGCAAACCTTTGTCTCAATAAATCTGAGAAAAATCTCAAGTCTTAAGTTGAGATTTTTCTCAGATTTTGTTAGTGAAAGCCAAACTGAGAAAAATCTCAATCTCAGTCTCTGAGTTGAGAAAAATCTCAGATTTGAGCTGAGATTTTGACTTTGAGAACGTTAGTGAAAGCCGGGCCAGTACAGTAGATATCCACTATCCTGAGCTCTAGATATTACCAGTAAAACACAAATTGTAGCCGAATCAAATACGCCCAAGCACTTGTTTGATCATGATCACACGGGTTGAGAACCATGACGAACATCAATAAAATTTATTCGGTATTCATGTTAAAATGACATGTTTGTGTACCTTTGACGAATGATAGAGAGACAGAGAAGAGATAGAAGTATGTATTGATATTATTTTAGCATTATTTAGGTATGAGGAACGGGCGCCGATGAGGAACTAACCGAGACTTTGATATGCACGAAGGAATTTATAATTATATGGTTAAAAACAAAACTAAACAACATTTTAACACGACCCGCATTATCCTCTATTGAACATAGATGGACGGAAAGGGTGTATAAATATGTAAGAAAATCACTGTTTGACATCATGTGTTTTTTATAATTAAACATGCGATGCGCTGATAATTATTATATACGGAAACAGATTGCACACACAAGCTTTCTAAAGAGTTGAATTGTTCCAAACTGCAAACAGTGTTTCCAGGTCAATACACCAATAAACACTTTATGAACTAGTAATGTGGACAACATGCTATTCTTATCAGTAGTTTTTCAAGGAAAGATAAGTGTTTGCGTATCTCACTAAATATAAATCGTATGTAAAATGGTCTGACATATATGGTAGGTTTGACAGTTAATTATTTAACAAGTCCAGTATTGTTCTGTAGAATAGACTTTCTTACTGTTAAAAAAGTGTTATATTTCAAACCACATAGTATTAAATTGGAATATGGGATACAACATGTAGCACAGTGTCATGCAATACCACACCTGAAGAAGTTTAGAGAACTGACTGTGTCATAAATGAAATCTGGTTGCGCTTAAAAAAGCTTATATAGCACATGTAAGAAAACATATGACCACTTGACTGAAATAAAATTTTAGAAGAAAACAATTTATTCTTGCATCATTTGTTGTTGACAGTGATACACTTTTGGCAGTGAAGAAATTTCTGGTTAATTTGCATGAACTTTCTTGCCATGAATTCATTAGGTGAGTAATTGTTAAAATAAACACCCTTACATATATATACAATCAATTATTGGCATCTTATCATAAACCTCAACACTGTTTACCCTGTTTTCTTAGTTATCTAGGGCTAAGGACTAAACTGGCATTGTTGAACTTTACATATCATTTTTTTTTGAAGAAAAAATATTGCCTGAGTGATACAAACAAAAAATAAACATCAACCTGGTTATAATGCTTTTGCACCACATTATATATATCTTCTATCTCTGTAATATTTTAAGCCATGCTTTTTAAAATGATTTTGGGCTTGTGTGGTTTACCTAATTCATCAATGTCTGCATGTCACAGCTACAGTTTGAATTGGAGATTTTATAACATTTTGATAACTAACTTGTCGACAGGTAGAACAAACAAAAGAGCAGATCAAAGCTAACTTGTGCATGCTTTTCACATCTTCTACCCTAACAAGTGTCCTTAATTACAATTATTGTACTTGAGTGTCACTTTAACACTGTAACAAGCGTTACAGTGGATATGGCGCCATAAAATAAACATGAAAACAAATGAGCGGTGTCATGACATAACCAACATAATGGGTTTGCTACCAGCATGGATCCAGACCAGCCTGCGCATTCTGATCAGGATCCATGCTGTTTGCTTACAAACCCTATAACAAGTAGAGAAACTGATAGCGAACAGCATGGATCCTGATCAGACTGCGCGGATGCGCAGGCTGGTCTGGATCCATGCTGGTCGCAAACTCATTATGTTGGTTTTGTCGTGATGTGGCTCAAATTAATTTGCAAAATGTATGATTTTTTTTGGAGGGAGTGAGCCATGGTCTATGAGCGTTATACTAAGGTTAGCGTTATACTAAGGTTAACATTTTAAAGAGCTGGCAGTGTACCATTTAGACATTATAAACAAAGATAACGTCATACATTGTAATTATAAATATAGAAGAAAAAAAACATTTTAAGACTCTGTAACACTTATGTACACACATTTTACCTTGTTGCCCTATGTTAAAGTTAATCTGAAAAAGCCTTTACCTCTTATGTACCGGGCAATTGTAACCACAACTTCAGCCATTTTGACCACAGCAGACGGGTGAAAAGGGAAAACAATCACATTTTTACCTCCCAGCTTTTATTATTTTGTTTTAGGGTGAAAATATCATCGAATATTTCATACTTACAAAGAAGAGCCATTTAGCTGAGACTTTACCTTGTAAATGTCCCCACATTGTGGGGCTATTACCAGGCTTTTGATATTCCAATATTTAGAGCTTATTCAATGGCCTTAAATGGGGGGGGCAATGTTTACAATCCACTGGTGCATAAATAGCAACTACATGTCCTATCATCCTGCACAAGTATTAAATTGAATGACAGTAATTCTGTCAATCCCAGACCATTTTTCCCATTATTTGTCCCATACCAACAAACAATTTTCATTTTCAATAATTTTACGCTTTTACTTTCATGCTGCACCTTCTTTTTTTTGCCTAAGCCTTAACATCTGCAGAAGTTCTTGGATATATTAAAATCCCTAGCGCTGTAGACTCAGGCTTTAAATGCAGCCTCATGTTTCTACAAATGTTAATGCATGAAAAAGGTGCATTATTAATAACCCTAGTTATTACATTGAAAAAAATAGGTAAACGGCTGTTTATATTTTAACATAAATTTAGTCATTTTTATAATGTTTGCAAAATATAAATTCTTATCTGTAAACACATGTAAATTTATGATGATGATCTTGATGAATTCATCCAAACCAAGACAAAAAAGTGTTTGAAAATAAGTTGAGAATTTATGTAGTCCATGCTGCTTGAATCCAAGATATAAATTATCCAATATCATCATGCATTTTAACATTTTAATTATGTATTAGTTTTATTGTATGATTTGTTTTGATTTCAAAGATTGAACTCTTTCTACATCAACATTGCACAGTGTTGTACAAAAATCTATTTTTGGAATTTCATTCTCTGAATTTAAAGGCCCATTAAGCCTACAAATGCTATCTTGTTACAGTTTGCAAAAAGATTCTAACTGACCATATAATTATCTGAGTAATAGTTTGCATCTTTTGGGTTTTGACAATACAAATTTACTGATTCTGACATTATTAATTTTGATTGGAAGTCAAAATAGCACAAATTATTTCACATTCAGTGTTCCTTTTGATAGGTTATAAGCATTTCACATGTTCTAAATCCCTTATTACAATAGTATTTGTATACAGATGGTTTAAATTAAGTCATTTCTTAGACTTTATGAGCCTTTAATAATATTAGCTGCTGTGAGTTATAAATTTACATGTCAGTCACATAGGCTCAATTATTTCAGTTTATATAAATATTTGTCTTTCAATTTTAGTAGTATTACATGTACATACTTGATTTGTACATGTATGAAAGCTATGACATTTCCACTGTTCAAGATGTTTTGCAACTGAAAGTGTATGAATCTAGAAACATGTATGATGAAATTTCATCTTTATTTTATCACAGAAAGAGGTCAAACTGAGCAAGTGGTGGAGTTGAGGTCAGAGGTCAAAATGACGGAGGAGAGTTCAGTAAAACGGCCATATGGCCTGATAGCAGGTGTGATACTAATGTACTGGTCAGTGTCTATTTCAATGGTATTCCTTAACAAAACCATTCTGAGTGGAGCATTCGGTGAAGAGGAATTGACGATCTTCTCCGCCTGGTTTCAGAGCATGGTCGCAGTTGGATTCATTCTGTGCATTAGATTTGGCTTTGCTAAGTGTGGAGTGCAAGCCAAAGTGCCGAAAGTGGATCCGAATCAGTTATATTCTAGGACAATGCTGATGTTGTCAATGAGTTCAGTATGTGGATTAACATTCAATAATTTAATGTTGAAGCATATTGGAGTTGCATTTTACCAGGTAGCTAGATCGTTCACTATTATCTTTACTATAGGATTATCTGCACTAGTTCTTGGACGTGGGTTGACATTAAGAGCTGTGATATCTTGTTTTCTCGTGGTATGCGGGTTCTTCATAGGAATTGACCAGGAGGACGTTTCGGGCACGTTGAGTGTTTTTGGCGTCATTTATGGAATATTGGCAAGTTTGTCGGCTGCTGTTTCGGGAATTCTTTTCAAGAAAGCGGAGACATTGCTGGATGGCGATTCACTCAAATTAGCATATTACAATAACCTTAATTGTATGGTCATATTTCTGCCTTTGTGTCTAGGCTCGGGGCAATTTTATTCAGTGCTTAATTCAGATTTAATCTATCAGCCAAAGTTCTGGTTTATATTAATAGTAACTGGTTGCCTGAGTTTGGCAATAGGATGGGTTAGTGCACTACAGATCAAATATACGTCACCAATAGCCCATCATCTAAGTATAAACGCTAAGTCAGTGATGCAAACTGTTCTGGCAGTACTGTTTTACCATGAATCAAAGACTTTGTATTGGTGGTTAGGAAATTTTTTCGTAGTAGCTGGTGTATTAATGTATACATTAACAAAAATCTTTCAAGATGCTAGAAAACTACAGGGAATGCTGGGAAGTATGGAATTACCCGTGAAAACTCCTAAACCAGATAGTAATGGTCATATAAAATGATGCAAATCGTTTGATACTATATTTTAAGATTTATTCTAGTGTTAAGCCTACATGTAACCAGTGTGCAAGTATACGGTAAAGATTTGTTTATGGTACCATACTAAGTGGAATAATGATTCATCATGTTATTTTACTCTTACAGCAAGAACTAATACTCACACAGATGCAAATGTTATTGTATTTTTTTAAAATTTTATTATAGATTCTTCGTATAGTAAATCTTTAATTATTTCAAGGTTTTTAGCTTTAATGTTCTTTTACTATTGAGAAGTTTTCTGTTTTTTATTCCCCTCCACATTTTTAATTTATTTTATAAAGGGGAAAGGGTTGAATTTTTGAGCAATTTTAAATGTTTTGTGGAAATTTTGTTTCAAAAAATGCTCAAAAAGTAGGGTAAATTTTATCTCCAAAAATATAAAATAGTT
Organism: Ruditapes philippinarum; assembly: GCF_026571515.1. NCBI lineage: Eukaryota > Metazoa > Mollusca > Bivalvia > Venerida > Veneridae > Ruditapes > Ruditapes philippinarum. The sequence continues at coordinate 163,406 of NW_026857527.1, read as the reverse complement.
ACCACTACCGCAAGATGGAAAAATAATTGTCCATATTGCCCGGGTGCCCCCACAGCCTCCGGAAAAAGGGAAAATATCAAAAATTAACATAAAAAATTGATAGGGACAAGTAAGAAATACTTTAGAGATTAAAACAGAAAAAAGAGTCAAATAAAGGTTTTTTGCCAGTGGTTAAGGTGTTGATTTAAACCCATTTTCCCCCCTCCCCATGTGGTTCAACCCCTAAACAGGATTTGATTCTTTCAGTAGGAAGCTATCAGCTAGTTTTTACGGAACATGGTTTGGGTTCTACTGGGGTTGCTTTTAAAAAATGTTACGAGAAAGGGGCACCTGAGGTGTCTCTCCACCAGTAAAGCTGGAACGTCGCCATATGACATATACTGTGTCGGTGTGACGTAAAACCCAATCAAACAAACAAACAAACAAATTCAATTGTTGAACAAATTTGTTAGAATAAATTAATGGGACTTTTAAGGTCACAGATTTTTATTTTATACTTGACCAAAATGATAATGATTCATTCTAGTCTAGATGTTAGGAATATCATGTATTGAAATCCCTTATGTATAAATATAGGTATTTTAATACAAAATGTATGCACACAGGATATTTTGTGTTGTACATACAAATAATTGAGAAATTTGCATATAGATATTGTGTTTAGTGACAAGTAATTGTTTGATAAGCCATATTGATTTAATGATATGGCATATTTATACCATCTATAGGGCATGTTGATTTATAAAGCCTATGATAAGATATTGTTTGTTTACACTTTCATGACATAGTCACAAAAATTGTTGCAGTCTAAATTGTTTTATTACTTACAAAATTTAGGGGGAGGAGGTCACTTTACAGTTCTGTCAATATATAACAATAATGTTATTGACGTTTTAAACTTCAAACAGAGGCTTAGAGGCTATAAACAATGATTTAACAAGTACATGTTCCTGTTTGTAAATCCAAATAATTAAGATACGAAAATGAAAAAAAGAAGATTTGAGATAAAAAATTATTTTACACATGTAGAGCAGCAGAGTATTCTGTAGGCTGAGTTCAGCATCCCTGAGTTTGAGTGCTTGATTTTTGTGATCAGGGATTTTAGGGTGCTTGAATTTCTGAAGGACCTGTGTCATGGATTGTGGGAGAGAAAACAAATATATTTCTGAGGCTTACCTTCTATGGGTGTTCTTAATATACCAAAAAACATTTCAAGTGATATGGTATACAGTTTTAACTGTGTTATTTCACATTTTGAATACATCTGTTTTGTATCAAAACTGGAAAACTAGAAACAGTAGTTTAAGTTTAACAGATAAGGATATGTTGTTGTTTTGTTTTTGATTGTTTTTTTTTTCTTTTTTTTTTACGATATGTATTATTTTTTTATGGTAAAAGTTTGGTAAAAGTGTCATTTATATTGTAAATTGTCTTATTTTTTCCTACAGCAAAAGTTTATTATCTGCCATATTTTTTGTATCTACGCATAAATTTGTTTTATACGAACATTTGCATAATTATTTTTTAATCAATTACGCAAATAAAAGCTCTTTAATGTTGAGAGTTTTACAAAGTTTTTAAACTTATAAAACCGTTTTTATTTTATCTTTGAATTGTACGAACATGTAGTATTTGTATAGCTTTAAATGAAAGCTTTCAAGTTTATTCCTGAATTATATTTTTTCTGAACTTAAGATGGTCTTTTGAATATTAAACTAAAAATGTAATGGCTAAAACAGTATTTAAACGGTTTTTTTTTGTTTGTTTTTTTTTTAGATAAAGTTCTTGCCGATGTTTTACTATAGCATTGGCTAAATTTGTGTACTGAACTTTCCATTTTCCAAAGTCAGTGTTTTGTACATAAAACTAAAAATGGAATGACTGAAAAAGGCTTTTAACAATTGTTTTTTTAGATTTTATTCTCATTAATGTTTTAACTCTTGCAAATATTGTTACTTCACCCTTGCTTTGCTGAATTTGTATAATGAATTTGGTCTGCTTTTAAATTTGGAACAATCCATTGTAAATTTCAGGGACTTTGCTGTAAAACATAAATAAACAGCAATAATTATAAAAGAGCCCCTCTCAAATCTTTTGATGTAAACAAGTTGCAATCCATCTCTAGAAAAGCTTATTTATAGTAACAGTTCCATTAATTATTTTGTCTTTCACTTGTTTGATTGATGTTATAAACATAGCTTTGTTATTTCTGTGTTTTACAATAAGAATAAAAAACAATGTTCAACATTTACGTATTTAATCATGGAAACAGAATTTTAGTAAATGTATTACAACAGGTACTGCAGTCAAACTTCTGTCTAGCTTAATTTGTTAAATGTCAGTTTTGATTATAAAAAATAAATTTACCCTTTTTTTTTTGGTGGGTTTTTTTGGTGTTTTTTTTTTTCAATGAAAATGTAATTTCAGTAGTACATTTTGCAGACTGATTTTTTTTAATTCCATATTTTTAACATAAGACTCTCATATTATTTCAGTATTATATAACTACGTTGAATTAGTTTGTAATTCTGATTTCATAGAATTTGGTTTGATATAGAAGTGTGCCATGACGTAGGTATACATTGATATATGACTTTGTTAGCTAAGTTAAAGATCAGATTACAAAGTTGGAACAGGTCGATATTATAGCTTCTATAATCTTGCTCAATTAATGTCATTTTATAAAACTGTGTGTATTTTTCTTCTTTTTTTTTTCTTGTTTGATTAAGTTACTAACCCAAAAATTGAAACAAAAAAAATCTTTTTTTTACTAAAATTTTTTCCCCCTTTTGTTTCCATAAATTGTAAATTTTTTAACTTATACCTTATTTAAGGTTTTTCAAAATTTGTTGGAAAAATTGTTTTAAAATTAAAAAAACACTTACAAATTTTAGCTAAACTGAAATTTTGGGTCTTTTTCCCATTTTTAATTAACTTAATTTAATCTTACTACTTTTTGATATTTGTTAAGTGTTTTTGTCTAAGCTTGTAATGTGAGAATTGGCCTTAAGGAAGTATTATACTTATAAAATTTTCAGTGTACAATTTAAGTAATACAATTGTACTGAATACATTGAAATTCAATGAAATTATGTGTCTTCAGGCCTCGAAAAAGAAAGCTCTGTTTTGGGGTCACCTAACCTTCCATCTTTTTTAAAAAATGCCGGCATTTAAAAAAAACTTTTTTTATTTGCCTATTTCATTTTTTAAAACCTTTTAAAATTCTTTAAATATATTCACATAAAAAAAATTTTTTTTAGTTTATGGGGGTTAATTAACAAGTGTTTTCACAATTTAAATGAAAAACTAAAACTTCCCGTGGGTAAAGGGAAATTTTAAAACTTTAAAATGAAAGTTTTTAATAAGCAAAATGGGTTTTGGGTTAAAAATTGGAAGTGTCAAGGGGGGGGGGGGTTAAAAAAATTAATAAACTAAAAATAAAAAAAAATGGTACATTTTGGGTTTTTTAATTTTAAATCTTTATTTTTGATATATTTTCGGGTTTGGGTTTTGATTGTTTGGAAAAAATAAAAAAGATAATAATTAATGATTTTAAAATTTATTAAATTTTTTTCCAAGAAATAAAGAAAATTTTATTGTAAAGCATTTTATAATTCAATTTTGAAACTTTTTAATTCTTTAAAAAAAAAAATGAACAATTTAAAGATTTGTTCTCTCTTTAAATATGGGCCTTTATTTTAATTTTTTTTCTTCACTGGGGTTTTTAGAAAAACCCATTGGGATAAAAATCTAACTTTCCCCAAAAAAATTTGTTTTTGATTGTTTATGGAAACCTGTTGGGTGGACCGTAATTTTTTCTCAAAAATATTCTTGGCAAAAAATTTAATTTTTTAAAAACAATTAAAAAAACCTTTTTTTAAATAAGACATTACAAAACACAAAAATTCCCCTTTTTTAAAATTTTAATTAAAAAATTTACAATAAAAACCATGTCAAAAGAAAATTTTTGTATTTTTCCCAAAAAACAATACAATATTAAATTTGCATTAAAAAATGATACATTAAGAAAAATGTGGTAAGGGGATAAAATAAATTTTTCTTTCAGATAAAAATCCTTTTGATATCATTTATATACCTTGTGTGTAAAAAAAATTTTTTTAAACTGTAAACATAATAATCAAAATCGGGGCATTTTAAAACAAATGCCTAATGCTTTTAAATTTTCATGAAAATTTTTAAAAAAAATAATTTAAAAGCATAAAATATATTAAAAAAGGGAAAATTTACAATTTCAAAGGGATTTAAACTGCTGTAAGCTAACAAGGTCAAAATATCAGAAATAGAAATATAGTTACACACAATGAAAAAATAACCATTAATCGCACATAACATGTAAATTATTACTCCAATCTTGAATCTATCTGCTTTTCCTAAACTCTTAGTAGTACATTTTGCTCAAGTTTGAATTTATTGAAATATTTTCGCTCATCTGGAGGTATGCTGCTTTAAAATAATGTTGGTTTGTAACAGAACTCATGCCATAATTTTGAGAGACATTCGTTTTTAAATGATACACACAAAAATATTGGCCGACCTACATTTCTACCTGACTACCTTTTGCATAAAAATCTGCATGTCTCAAGATTTGCAAACAAATTTTATTTATAAAAATCAAATTAAATAAAATTTAAAAAAAAGAATATTCACATTTACTATCATTTTACAAAATGTATGCACAGTATGACTGAAGTTGTTACTTTCATCACCATAGCAACCCATGTCTTTGATGACATTTTGTATGATGTAACCAAAAATTATATGCTAAACTGTGTGCTTAAATGTACCTTAAGTGTTTTATAATATCATATTGAGGAAAAAACACCTACACTGACAAAATTATTTATTAATAACTGATAAAATTATTTATTACAGAAATCTCAAATTACTTATAGCAGGCCTGTTATATCTTGCTTGTGTTAGGTTTGGTTTTAAACATGTAAAATCTTGCTGTATAAAATTGGGATATTTTATTACAAAATTACACATGATGACATCTTACATTAATAGTTATTGCCTTTACAGACAGATTGTTTAATTCATTCTATACTGATTACATTGTGCCCGGCATATTATCATGTCATGTTGAAAAATTAATTTCTATCAATAATCAACTATGGGGAAAAACATTAAAGGCACACTATGCCTCAGAAATCCATATTTATTAAATTCTTCAAAAATGTCATACATGTGTTTAATTATGTTTAAGTAAAGGATTTAGAGTATTTTAGATGTTTAACTGCTGAAGAAAGTAGTGCTGAACGTGCATTACTGTGTAGTAAAGGTAGCAAAAATGTAAACAAAATAGTACATATGTACTAATACTAATTCACTATAATAATACCAATTGCCAACAAAGCAAAAGAAGCAAAGATAGTTCATCTATATGGTAAATGAGTGTTTTTTTGGAAACTGACAAGATACCAAAATTTGAAAGATTTTGTGAAATAAAAATGATAGCTGTTTTAAGGCATGATGGGTCTTTAAATTATATGGGTACTTTGTAGTAAATTACAGTCAATCTTTTGAAATAAGCGTTCTTATCATGACAAGGTAAAGAAATTAGCATAATTCTATGTTTTCACTGTCAAAGTATTAAAAAGAAACATCTGCCATAACTAAACATCATGTTATTAAAAAAATTAATACAGACCTCTCACTAAAGGTAAACAAAAATCTGTTACATTTCAAGAAAGACACACATTTTAAGTCTGTGACAAGTTGAAAACTCTACTACCCAAACACCTTGCAAGTGAAGAAAAAACTAATTAAATAAGAAAAAAATATGTTGGCAGATGAAAGGCATATTACTATAATCCTGTTTATGTTGTTATTATAAGATTTTGCCAGAATTTTATTGCAAACAACCAACCGAATGTTAATGTCTATAGAACAGGAAAAAAAATGTAAATTTTCCTCATTTTCCTCTTTGGGAATGGGGTTGTATAAAATAATAGGATTGACTTTATATCATTAAAGTTTTGTTATATACATTGGTATTACACAAGTGTGAAATGAATATGAATGAAGAAGTTATTACCCCTGGCGACCAGTGTTAAACTAAGATCAGATCAGACGTCAAATTCCCTGCAATTTGATCATGTTCTGCACTGTTTGCCATTCAATCAGTATAAATTTTGAAATGTTTCCCTTAAATAATGAATGGTTTAGTCCAGATTAAAAGGTGGACAAGTCCATTTAAGATAAAATAGTGTGATATACTAAAAATAGGTAAAACAAGTTCTCTTGAATGATCTGATTGCTAAAATAACATTTGATTCAATTAATCTATAGTGTAAATTTACAAGATTGACATTGAATATTGAAAGCTATATAATAATAGATCAAGTTTGAATGAAAGCATTCAAGTATAAAAAGTAAGTCAAAGAAGGACTGAAAATATTCAGTGTGTATGAATTTGGGGTAAAAAAGATAATCCTTTCAATATATTTCACCAATTTTCATTGTTGGTCAGGGACAAAAAGTGCATGACCAAGGAACAAGTGTGTTTTTTTTCCATTATTAAATGCACTAATGTTTTTTTGCAAATATTAATGTATGTCTATTATTTAACAACTTAAATCAACAACAGAAATGATATTGTAAGATTTGCTGTATATATCAGGGGCATTTATATATCCTGTATGTTTATGTTCTTATGAAGCTGATCCAAAGACTTGTTGTAACATATTGACACGTTAGTGCAGTAATAGGTTAACTCCTATTAAATTTAAAAGAGAGTTAACACGTTACTGAGTTAAGGTTACGATACACCCTCTCCAAATCTTTCCTATATACAAGTTACCAATAATGTAACCATGGTAATATTTTAAACTTATTAACATTCCTTTGTTAATTTAAAGATTTTTTTTTCGTAATTATGAATGGGTGGTTTAAATATGTCATTATTTTTTGCTAGAGTTCATAGAATTAAAAAGTGCATTCCAGTTAATGTAAGTTTGCTATGTGCTTTAACATTGTACTATTTATTTATTAAAATTTTATGTTGTGTGTTAGGTATTTTGTTTAAAGATAGATATACTATGCTCAAATTTGATATTAGAAAATATTGATAATTGCTACGCAGTCTCTTTGTAAATGAAAAATAAACATGTTTTGACTTCACAAAAGTGGTTATGTTATGTTTAAAATTTTATACACTATAGGTGGTCACAATATAAATCGATATAGTGTCATTAAAAAAAATGTCTTTTTCTTTAAAGAAAATACCAACATTACTTGAGCTGTAATAGGGAATGCAGCTTCCCTGACATAGTTTATTCATTCTTTTATTCAAATCAGACATATTCAATAAGAATTTCATAAATTTCAATAAATTTCTGTGATTTAAATATTCAACTCAAGGATGAACATAGTATATCTTTCTGTTTTATTATGTCTAGTATAATTATGTGTAGGATAGCTAAAAAGAAGAACAATGCAAATATTTCTATGAGACTAGATATCTGTTCTAACTCAGTGACTTGTAGATCATGTAAGTTTACAGATTGTAAATGCACATGTCATGTAGAATTGAAAATCATGTTGTAACATTCTTTGCTTTTATACTTGTTAAATAGGTCATAATTTTTTCATAATTTTTTTTTCTTATGTAAGAAACATTTTCAAAGGCTTAATCACTGTTCATTATTTATTCCTTTGACTACAAGTGGTTCTGTTTGGAATTGTGTACCTATGGCTATTATTCATGGAGTAATTGTTGACTGTATTATGGACTAAAGTCTTTAAACGTAAAACAATTGTGTAGCTTTTTATTGAAACGCTGTTCACTGTAAACTACACAAATTAAATAATCAGTAGTGAACAATATAAATTTGTATCACTAATAGTGCTTTAGTCATGAAAGTCTAGAGTTCCTTCCCCTTACTTTACTTTCCGTATGTAGGCAGGGAACCAGACTGTTGTCATGACTACATACACAGACTAGTTCGGAACTACTAGTGCAGCCCCAATTTAAAGTTATGTCTCCCAAAAATTACTGTAGACATATTGTTTTTGCCTTCACTGTCTGTCCGTCCGTCCGTCCAGTTGTCCCCATTATACTTGTACAGCTTTCACAGGTCAAACTACTGGTGGGATTTTAATCAAACTTAACAGGAGTGATCAGTACTATCCCTAGTTGTGCACATCGCCGGCACGTTCTGCTTTGCTGCAAAAAATGGCCGCCACAGCTAGAAATAGAAAAGTCTTGTCCAGCTATCACAGGTCAAACTGCTAGTGGGATTTCAGTGAAACTTTATGTGTGATCATTACCATCCCTAGTTGTGCACTGCGACGGTATGTTCTGTTTCGCTGAACAAGATAGCTGCCAATGCTAAAAATAGAAAAATCCTGTACAGCTATCACAGGTTAAACTGTTGGTGGGATTTCTACCAAAATTCACAGGAGTGACCACAGGGAGACAAAAACCCATCTAGTTTATAATGAATTTGTTTTATTTTATTACCACCAATGCTTTAATAAATTATTTTGCTATCAGAGGAAATGCTCGTATTTTGTTATTTTTTTTGCCATTTGAATTTTATTTCCTGTCAATTAAATGTTTACTACAATTAATATTCTGTAAATAGAGGATATTGAATGAGTGTAAGTTCAATACTGAATTTATTGAACAAGTTGAATAAATTTATTTTATGCGAGCCTTTGGCGAGCATGATATTATTTTATTCAATGAGTTCAATAATGAACTTACATGAATTTAATATTCTATTTATCACATACCAAAAATAAAGACTGTTTACAGTGAAAAAGTGTCAGTTTTCATTGACGCGCCTTAAGTAAAATGCTAACATTTACCGCTTCTTAAAGCTATGTTTGTATAACGCAAATGCCGTCACGTCAAAATATATGCAGTGCAATACCATATTTACGGAGTGGCAAAATCAGCATGGGTATGTGATGAATACATTTAGTATGTCTGCAATGAATTCATTAAATCCCTGCAACCATTATACAAAATGTACATTTAAGTTTCAATTTACTTTAGAACAATTCCATAATTCATTACATTAGTGCAATAGCTCTGATTTACTCTTATTAAATTTAGAAGGACTTATTATTCGATTACTCCACTAAGGTGACACATTGTGTATGTTTAAACTACAAAAGATATTATGAAAATATCTCATTGTTGAAGGATTACCCTTAGGAAATTTATCTCGGAGATTACAATTAATATTCTGTAAATACATGTAGCAACTGTCTGCAATGAATTTAATACATTCCTGCCTGGTGTCAGTGCGCATAAGGAAGCATGCTTCTAACCATTTCCTGCCATATTTTAAAAGATCAGTCAATTTCTGACACAACTGTAAGAAACGGAATATTTTAAGTTCGGCTATAGGGAGTGTATTGTGAACTGTCCTACTTATCTAGCGTCAGCAACTGCGTCCAGATTTCTGATTAAAGTTTTTACGCATTAAAATCTTCTTCACTGCAAGTTCTTAATGTATTAACTTCAAATAAATACATATGTTTCTGATCATCAATCATGTCATAAATTATGTGACACAAGGTTTCACAACTCTAGCACAAAAATATGCTACATTTATATGGAATCTGTGTCACTAGTAAAAAAAAAAGTTTAATGAATATAACTGTAACTGTGCACAGGAAATAAAGATTTTTTAGGTAGCCAGGTTGAGGAATATCACTGGTACTTTCTGACATGAGGACACTACTATTTACAACTTTCTGGCATGACTTGGTCACTTGATAGAACTTTGGTATTACTCAGGTTTGAACTTTCTAGCAGGAGTTGGACCATGATTAGAACTGTCTGGCGTAAGTTGTCATTGATGAAACTTTCTGGCAGAAGTGGTCATTGATAAGTACATTCTGGCATAACCTAGGCACTTGATCATTGATAAGAATTTTCATGCATGAATGGGTCACAGATGAATGGGTCACAGATTACAGCTCTCTTACATGAATTTCTGTTGGCCATGTAAGTGATATGTCGTTCGTACGAATTAAATAATGAAATTTAAAGGAATTATAGCAAAATGTAAAAATATTTTGACTTTCACCTGTTCACTAACTATATACCCTTGGATGGGCATCATGTAACTTTAGGCATATTCTTCTCCTAAAGGCAGATACATATGGAGAAGATATTGATGACTTGTGTCAATTTTAGAAGCAGTTTTTAGAAATGGTATCTTATTTCAGAAAGAAAAATAAAATGAAAGCTTTAACAATTAGCTATGCTATTAATGTTTAGCTTGCTGTTGAAACTGCATAATTTATGTGTGTTTGACTTTCAATTTGTAAAATGTACATGTAAAATATTGATTTACAGGTGTCTATAACTTTTATTTTGCTTTATTTGTGAAATGAGTTTGTCTTGATATGAATGGCCGTCATTAATTTACGAGACTTTGATGTAGTGTAAAGATAAGCCCAATGTCAACATATGGTAAATTAGAAATGTCATTTCTCATTGATAAACACAGCTGACTTGCAAACAGTTTAAACATCTACTTGTGTATTTTAGATGTCAAGTCAATACATTTCACACTGTTTTTAAAGATGAATTTCAGACAAAGGGAGATAATTCAAAAAACCAGAAACACATTAAGAGTTCTTAAACAAGTGTACTTGAAGTATTTGAAGTATATAGATCTCCCAAGTCAATTCATTGTACAGTTTCAATTCTTAGTTGTAAATAATGTTCTTAAAATTAAACAAAATCAATACATTTGTATAAATGTGTTCAGGCACAGTTGTGTTTCTTGACAAAATAGTTCTTGTTTCTTTTTATCTATATTTCATATTTCAAGTCAATCTTAAATACCCTCCAATTTATGCTTCTGACAAGGAGGTTTCCATGAAGTGGGATAATCCAAAACTTGGGACCTAAAATGTACAAAACATTCCCACAGATTGATGCATAACTAACGAGGTAACCCATGTATACCCCCTTCAAATTTTGTTTTGGAATCTTAGGTTGTAATAAATGAAAAATTACAAAAAAAGAACAGAAGAAGTCAATTTCTATAAAAAGTTTAATACAAGTAAAATATGCAACACTTAGACAAATTTTTATTAAACTAGTTTTTATCAAAAAATTGCATCAAAGTCTGCACACATTACATGTCGAGGGTTGACTGCAAAACTGTTGTAAGTCCTTATTTATGTTATATAAGTTATTGCAGTTTTGCAGTCAACCCTCGATGTATATACATGATATACATTTAAAATACTGAAAATATATTCTATACTGGAGTCTGTACATTGTCTAATACAGGACTTTTAATAAACCTTTTATGCTAGCAAAACTCCCTTTGCCTACAATACATTCATGCATATATTATTATGCAAACATCTTAGAAGTCAAACTTCAAAATTTCTAAGAAAGGAGACTTGGTCATAGAAAAAATTCTAATACAATCAAAAACCATGATATAGTTTTAAGTATGCTTTGTCACTTGGGGTTTTCACTAGGTTTTCACTAGGTATAATTTTGCAACAATTTTTGAGAAAACAAAACAAAAAATGTCAGGCTAGGTCAAAATTACTGAAAAAATCAAGCAGTGCCCTTCTATAATCGACACGACATTACATTTATTACATGTTTTACCATGTATTTTGATAATAAATTCTATTAAAAGTTATAAATAATAGCATATGTATTATAACTGGTTACAGGAAGGGTCAACTGTACAAATTCTTTCAACATATGTAAAATCATAAAATCAGTTCTGCTTTGCTTGGTTAGCATATAGAAAAGTTATAAAATCTCAAACAGATATGACTAATTGTATTGCTTGGTTTCAACAGGTTTGACTGTACTTCACTATTCGCAATAAATAACTATCAAGTATGCTGATAAAATTTCCACCCTCTATAAATATTATTAGTTATAAAGATTTTTGACAGGTTATATGGCCCGATATAAATGGTTATCTGTATATAAATATATCCCAAGCTGCTACGGCAGGGTTATATTGCAAACAGCTGTTTATATACAGCCATATAACCTGTCAAAAATCTTTATAACAAATTTATAATACAGCAAATTTCCTTTTTACAGGAACAATATATGATTTCTTCATAAATTGACAGCAGCCGTGTATATCAAACTATATAGACCTCATGATTATCCAACAAAAAGAAACGTTACAAACACACAGTATTATATAGATATGTTTCTCATTCCTTTTAACTTTCAGTGTTTATAGTATCACATAACTAAAATCATTTTGAAAGCAGAATAGAAACTCAGAAAAAATTTCTATGAATGAGCTATGGGTGTTTTAATCTCGCACAGGAAGACTTAAATGTGATTTACTATGAAAGTCTATTTAAGCTCGGTGTCCCCAAGAGTGAAACTATGGGAACAAGATATTATTTTCCTGCTGTATGACAACACGTATATGGTGATGTTTGGTCTGGCACACTGTGAATTGTTAAAACAGTAACAGATTACAACCACTCTATCTAGCTACACATCCACGTCCTGCATCACGTCTCATCTGGCTCATTTATAAAGGGAGGTAAATCTTCTTCACGCATTAAATGTCCTGGAATAGATTCAATAATAATAACATGACACTTTCCTGACGTTATTAGTATGAAATGTTACATACAGAGTAGAAATCAAGATACTATAAGTCTGTGTAAATATACATGTAAAACATGGCATGTAACACTGGATAAATACTATTATTCTGAGTATATATAGCCAGTGCTAGTATTACTACATAAATATTCATCCTCAAAGATTTTGACAGGAATTAGGCACATATAAACATTTAAATCTATCTGAAGTTGGTCAATCTATTCTAACAGGTGCTAATTGAAGCACTGTCATAGTTTACCTCCATAGTGCATACGACCCTCATGCTAATCCTGATTATACCTTTGGATAGCATTTACTGCGAATTCACTTAAATTCGTGGGCATGAAATTTCGTGGTTTTATCAAAAAGGGCATTTTCGTGGGTTCTTAAATTCGTGGATTTTCGTTTTCTTGTTAAAAAAAATCAGTAACCTAATGCAAAATAATCTTAAACTTAATCGCCGAACATTTTTACTTACAACATGTACATATCTTTACTTGTCACACAGCGCTTGTCAATAAATTTAATCCTTGCCTCTGGGCATAACTAATATAGCACAGTTACTGCCGATAATTGACTACAATTAACACATTTATGTGACATGATATACACACTGCCCCTGTAATTCGACGATGTAAACATCGCATAATTTATACGACACGTGACAGGTTTTAACCTGTTACACCTTGAATTGGTCTAACATATTGACAGTAACTACACGCAACGTCACAGCGACTGTGTAAATTTACATGCATATAAATTAATCTCGGTAAATAACACGAGTATGTGTGGATCTTTTATACCTTGTAAAAGTCGGTGGCGTCTTTGATGTTGACGGAATAGCTTTCGCACAAATACAGATTAAAATTTATATAAACTGGATCATTTAAAACGACAAAAGAATGTACAATAAATCTGTTTTAGCGATCGTATTTTTTTATAGTTTTGTGTACTTACGACATTTATATCAAAGACTTTTTTTAATAAATAAGAGCAAACTGACAATTTTTATTAGCGCTAGTTATTGCACTGCCTGGGTTCCCATATTTACTTGATTATGTTAAGTATTCTTGTTGACACAATCAAGTCCTAGTAGACTACAACGATCAAGTATGTATATGCGACATTTGTGACAGTAAATTGAGGACATATAATCGAGTTTTCTTTCAAGTTTCTTAGATATTGTAAACGGATTTAATATGTCACTAACCTGATTATCTGTCTGTATATACATCCATTTCACAAAATATCGGCCGGAAAAGAGCCGACGCATGTTTGTAATATATAAAACAAAGACTGGGTAAGAAGTATTTGTTGGGATAAAAGTTCGTGGGATCTTAAATTCGTGGATTGACCTACCCACGAAAACCACGAAAATTCGTGCCCCACGAATAAAAATGATTTTACAGTATACAAGAATAAAAATAAGGCAAGATGCACTTTAATATGCATTTGATATAGATATTATAGAAACAGCGGTTTTTTCTCTACTTTGGGAATGGTGCAGGTACTAGACTGATTGTGGAAAAATGCGTTATTTTTACTTAAATTTGGAATTTTTATTATGCATTTATTTAGCTACAAATAACATTAGTCATCATGAATAAAGACAGCTTACAGCTTCTATTGTCAAGTTAGAACTATTGAGTGGTGATTTATATCAAAATGTTGGATTTAAATGATTTCAGAGAAAAAATCTCTTGGCCTTGTGGGAATTTTGCACAGCCATTTTGGGGATTTGAACATTGGAAATCGGGAATTTTAATGTCTTTTTTCTATTGGGTGCCTTTACAGTGCCTTTCGGGTAGTAGTTATATAAAGAACTAGAAATGTGTTGTCACAGAAACTGAAAATTTCATATTAGTTTCAAAGTAAAAGGGGCATAACTATGCCAAAAATCATCAACCATAACCAAATACGAACTTGACCTGCCCATTCCTTTGAAGTATCTATATGAGTTGAATGTGTACAACTGTTGGGTAGATAATGAACAGAAAATGAAAATTTCATCAAGGGGCATAACTGTCAAAAATCATCAGACCATGACCAAATTAAAACTTGACCTGTATTTTCTCATATTATATCCATATGTAAAATTTGAGTTGAATATGTGCAACTGTTACTAAGATAATGAACGGAAACTGATCATAACAGAATGACGGAACAGGGTAACACTATATGCCCCAGCCATTTTATGGCAGGGGCATAAAAATTAACCGAGAAGTGTGGCTAAATTGATAAGATTGGATCCAATAAAGATTTCATTTAGAACATCACATGGTTTTAACACTTAAGTTTCTTTGACTATAATTAATATAAAGTGTGAAATAATAAAAAGATACAAACTTTGTTGTGGTATTCTAACTTTCTCCATGTCATCTACAGTTGTATGATGAATCGTCTTCCTAAACTTGTATTTTATATACAACTTCTTCTCTTCTCCTATACATGGGTCATAGAATCCTGGGATATCACTCTATAAATAGTAACAGTATAGCATAATTAAAACATAGAAACCACACTTAATACTCAGAATAGCAACAATATAGAATTCATAATACAAAGAAAACATAAATAGAAACAATATAGCATATATTAAATATAGAAACTTAAGTTATCTTTCTATAAATAGCAATAATATAGCATTTATTACAAACTTTTCAGTGGACAGTGAAATTATATTTTGATAATTTTACAGTGAAATTATAAAATATAGTTTTCACAGTAGCCGGACTATATCCAAATGCATGTTAACAGTATATATCTTGAGTAAGTGGAAATATCCTGGACATACATTCAGTAAAATATGAATTATTACTAGAAGCACATTGATATCTGCACATATCATACAGTTCTCAATCAGACTTTATGCTTATATGCAACTGCAAACACCCACTTTGGAAAAAAATGATTCCAACTTTTATTTTACAATATTTTTAATATATACATGCATATAGCTGTAAAAGGCCCAGTTTTGAAGACTAAAATACATAATGATGGCATGCCTGTTTAAACACTTATTACACAAATGAGCCGTGTCATGTCATGGGTTTGCGACCAGCATGGATCCAGACCAGCCTGCACACCCGCGCAGTCTGATCAGGATCTATGCTGTTCGCTATCAGTTTCTCTACTTGTTATAGGGTTTGTAAGCGAACAGCATGGATCCTGATCAGACTGCGCGGATGCCCAGGCTGGTCGCAAACGCACTATGATGGTTTTGTCGTGACGTGGCTCAAATGTTATTTGTATGTATACCTTGGATGTTTTTTCAGGAGTTATCAGGTTTGAATCTTTGACTAGAGCTTGTAATGGTACAGTCACATCTATACAATCTTCTGTTTGTAGGTCTCTGTAATGTACAAACAATTTGTACATACATAATAAATACTGTGCACACAACTTGACAAGTTAACATATAACAGAAGAAGTATATAACAGGAGAGGTGTATAACAGGAGAGGTTTATAACAGGAGGTATAATATAACAGGAGAGGTATACTATAACATGAGAGACATATAACAGGAAAGGTATACTATAACATGAGAGACATATAACAGGAAAGGTATACTATAACATGAGAGACATATAACAGGAAAGATATACTATAACATGAGAGACATATAACAGGAAAGATATACTATAACATGAGAGACATATAACAGGAAAGATATACTATAACATGAGAGACATATAACAGGAAAGATATACTATAACAAGAGAGACATATAACAGGAAAGGTATACTATAACATGAGAGACATATAACAGGAAAGGTATATAACTCATAACAGGATAGGTATATAACAAAAGAGGCATTTAGATACCAGAGGAAGACCGCCTCCGTGGTCGAGGGGTTAGAGTCGATGACTTCTAATTCAGTTACCTCTCTCGCGTGGGTTTGATCCCCGTGAGATGCTTTGATAGTTTAGCGTGGAGGAAGGTAGTTTAGTACTGGTGTAACTCTCCAGGATTGATGGTTAGGAAACTACCCGCCTATATGACTGAAATACTGTTGGAAAAAGGCGTAAAATCAAACAAACAAAGGTACAAGGGGTACAATATAACAGAAAAGTATACAACAGGAGAGGCATATAACAGAAATGTATATAACAGAAAAGTATACAACAGGAAAGGCATATAACAGAAAAGGTATATAACACAAGAGGTATATAAAGGATCTTACTCATCAGTGGAGGATGAGAGTTTTCCATATATGGCTGTTATTATAATTAAACCATTCCTTCTTTCTTCAACTTCTATATTCCTATCAACAGATTCCTTCATAAGCTCTATCTGTAAAATATAGTCAAACTTTAGTAAAATACAACCATACTTCAGTCAATTAAGTCAAATTCCTGTATTCTTAATTGCTGTCAAACTTCTGTAAAAATACAGTCAAACTTCAGTCAAATACAGTCAAGTTTCTGAAAATGTAGTCAAACATCAGTATATTACAGACAAACTTCTATTAAAAAAATACAGTTAAAACTCTGTAAAATATAGTGAAACTTCTGTAAAATACAAATTTATGTACAATACAGCTGAACTTCTGTACAATACAGTTGAACTCTTATAAAACAGTCCTGTAAGTCAAATGTATATGTCATGCCAACAGTTTCGCATACTAGGAAAAATTTGGACCTTACATGCAGTTTTATTTAATTGTTAAGATACTAATATTTACCAAAGCTTGTGCTTCCCGCTTTCTCTGTTGTATTTTCTCTTTCTGTTCCTGCTTCTTTCTCACCAATTCTCTGAAATATCATCAATGATTCATTTGAGCCACGTCATGACAAAACCAACATAATGGGTTTGCCACCAGCATGGATCCAGACCAGCCTGCGCATCTGCACATCTGCGCAGTCTGATCAGGATACTGCTGTTCGCTATCAGTTTCTCTACATGTAATAGGGTTGGTAAACGAACAGCATTGATTCTGATGGCTGGTCTGGATCCATGCTGGTCACAAACCCATTATGTTGGTTTTGTCGTGACATGGCTCATTTGTCAACCATATTGTCCTAAAAATTTCCATTTCAAGACTGTTTGTTTAATTGTTTATTTGTTACTAGGAGATATGTGAAGATGACACAGTCATAAGTTCCCAAATCAGCCTAAGAAGCTCAGCTTAGCATCCATGATGATGTTCGGGGCTGAATACTACATGAATTGTCATAAACAGACCTGACTTTCCAGCTTAAAAGACCCAGAATGGCCCTGGATTTTGGCTTCCTTTTCAGCAAATGAGTTACATTTGTAGAACAATTGACCCTCTGAAAGTTAACTGCCTAAATATCCGCATGTCAAGATATTACTATCAGGATTTGTACTAAAAATATTGACAAGTATAAATCACGCCCGTTTAACTCACAACGAGTGAAAAATGTCCATCGGTAAAAATGTTGTGAGCAACTTCCGTTCCTCGTTGTGAGCACCCATCTATGACGTGTGATACGATAAACAAGGTGAGTTTTTCACACATTTTGAAGATTACAGACATTTATGTAAAAATATCGGAATGCAGTTAGCTAGTGATGTGTTTTCCGAGTATGCACATGTAAAGATATTGCCTGTTGGTGGACAATTTGATGGAAATACTGTGCGACGCAGTCACTCGGGGTAGCAGGAAAACTGGAGACAACTTCTCTTTGGACCTGATTTAACATTGAAAACGTCGATTCTGGTGACGTTTTGTGCATTCTAACCTAAAACAGATGCCCACAAGTCTTCAGCGTAAATTATTATCTGAAAGTTTTCATAGAAACGAAGAAATACCCTTTTTTGCTTTAATCCTCGTTGTGAGCACCATAACCTCGTTGTGAGCAAGACCAGCGCAGTGCTTGTCTTGTTTTAATATGTAATTCAAATGGCGAGAATATAATTTTCAATCTACCAAAGCAAGTAAGACGTTGTTGCACAGCAGCATTTCTTTGCAAGACGTTGTGCATACCCCAAAGGGAGGCATATTAGTTTTGAACTGTCCGTCTGTCAGTCCGTCAATCCGTCCGAAATCTTTAACATTGTCCATAACTTCCTTATTAGTAAACGGATTTGATTCATATTTGAAAACAACATCACTTAGCACAAGACCTTCCTACGGACCTGTATTTTTTCACCTTGACCCCTGAATGGCCTTTACCTTGAAGGTAAAATTGTCCAAAAACATTTAAGTCGGCCATAATGTCCTGGCATAATGTTATGCACAACACCTATTTGGACAAGGCCTTCCAACTATCCTATATTCTTTTGACCTTGACCCCTGAATGACCTTCACCTTGAAGGTCAAATTGTCCAAAAACTTAAAAATTTGTCATAACTTCCTTATTAGTATACGGATTCTACTCATATTTTGACACAACACCCCTTTAGGCAAGACCTTCAAACTGATTTTTTTACCTTGCACCCTGAATGACCTAGAAAATATAAAAACTTTAACATTGGTCATAACTTCTTTATTAGTATGTGGAATTAATTCATATTTGGACACAATGCCTCTTTGGACAAGACCTTCCAACTGACCTATATTTATTTCACCTTGACCTTGAATGACCTCCACATTGAAGATCTTATTGTCCAAAAACAAATAATCTATCTGGTCCATAAATCAAAGGACAAAGCACCATTTCGGGGGCATTGTCAACTTACCGTGACAGTTCTTGTTTTACATAACTTGGTCAGTCTTCATCTCAGGATAAACACATGTATGTGTATCACACAGATTGTGAAATTGTTGAAATATTCATAAACTCCCCGTGATGTTCACTCGAGCCACACTAGAGTATACGAAATAAAATACCTGATTTACCCCCACTGATTAGTTCTTCTGTTAATCTGATGACTTGTGAATGTGAAGAATAATTTTCAAAAAAAAAAGAAAAAGAAGAACTATTGCAAAGAAAAACTATTATACAAAAACGTTTTGATTGCTTTTGGTTGATTGAAAATTGTATTCTCGCCATTTGAATTACATATTAAAACAAGACAAGCACTGCGCTGGTCTTGCTCACAACGAGGTTATGGTGCTCACAACGAGGATTAAAGCAAAAAAGGGTATTTTTTCGTTTCTATGAAAACTTTCAGATAATAATTTACGCTGAAGACTTGTGGGCATCTGTTTTCGGTTAGAATGCACAAAACGTCACCAGAATCGATGTTTTCAATGTTAAATCAGGTCCAAAGAGAAGTTGTCTCCAGTTTTCCTGCTACCCCGAGTGACTGCGTCGCACAGTATTTCCATCAAATTGTCCACCAACAGGCAATATCTTTACATGTACATACTTGGAAAACACATCGCTAGCTAACTGCATTCCGATATTTTTACATAAATGTCTGTAATCTTCAAAATGTGTGAAAAACTCACCTTGTTTATCGTGCCACACGTCATAGATGGGTGCTCACAATGAGGAACGGAAGTTGCTCACAACATTTTTACCGATGGACATTTTTCACTCGTTGTGGGTTAAACGGGCGTGATAAATAGTGAATCCAGATCAGCACAATACTAGTAGCCATAATCTTAATATCACCTTTGTTTATCAAGTTTTTGTTTTAACTTTTAAGGAGAGTGTCCATGTTGCACCAGCACCTGTTGCACTGAAGCTTATTTATGTTGTTACATAATTTTGACAACAGATGCAGTCATCAAAACAATAGGAACACTATGACCTTGCATCACACATAACAAGAGCCGGTTGAACTGGGTGATGCTCCCCGAATAGGTTTTGGACACAGAGAAGTAGTTTGTCCAAACAGAGCTTATGTCCCATGAAAAAAGAGTAATACAGTGGAACCTGTCTTATCCCAACTCGTCGGGACCAGAAGAAAAGTTTGGATTAGTGTGGTTTCCGGATTAGAAAGGTTAACAAATTAGGAGGTTTTTCTACATGGTTTTTTTTCATGTTATTTGCAAAATAGTTTAAGGAAAGAAAACAGGAATGCATCTGAAATTGCAATTTAGATATTTTATTTTTGCAGTCTCTTATTGTTCATTTTAATACATGTGAATACAAAAATAAAGAAATAAAAATTAATAAATAAGCAAAAATATTATGTTCTCAAGGGTAAGATAAACAGGAAGCTGAGACATGATTAGATATTCGTATCAGCATTTGTCAATTGTTGTTTACTCTTATCCAATTCAGCGACTATCCAAATTCACTGACAGTTTCCATTAATTTTCATTACTTAATCACGTATCATTGAATCCTATACAAAGGATTAAAAGATATTTCTATTGCATTATATAAAAATATTTATAGAAGCTGACGAAAAACAATCAATTAAGCAATTATAGAAGATATCAAGGCAAGCTCAGTGTAATTTTCACACCTTTGCAGATCATACGTTCACCAATAAATCAAGCGAAATAACACTTATCAGTTTGGTGTATGTTTACACATGCAAGATGCGCAATTAATTGTTATTTTGAATGAAGGTGTGACATTTGGCAAAATCTGTTCGGATCCAAGTGGTAAATTTAAGAGTAAAATGAGAACAAAAATTGAAAAAATCGTCCGGAATTCGGAGTAGACAGGTTCCGGATCCGAAAGGTTTTTTACTATTGAAAATAGAACAAATAAAATCTGGACCGGCCACTTGCGTTCGGATAAGAAAGGATTTTGGATTAGAAGGGTTCAGATTAGCAAGGCTCCACTGTAACTCCAAAATTAGGCAAGTTACTATTCTTATGCATTTCACATCTGCTTATTGAGATCCAGCTACCTTCAAAGTTTCTTGTTGATACAACTTGTAGTTTCAGAGTTATGTCCCTGACAAGAAAATGCAGACAGATGTACAGACAGAAAAAGCAGCAACTATATATGCTCTCCCTTCCGGGAGCATAAAAATAAATTAATACCTCTACCACCTTTAATAGTCCCAAAATAAATGTTTTATTCTAAAGTATATATAAAACTTACTTTTCTTTTTGTCCGGACAGGAAAGGATCAACAATTAATTTCTTTACAGCAAAGTAAGTAACTATAGGAATGATTGTACCGTACAATATAGAGCTTGGTATCACCTCATCTGATAACTTTATAGGCATTAACATAGTATGACTACCTCTATCTAACCTGAAATATAATATACATGTATATACAAGCTGAATCTAATGTAAAATGACTGATTTACACTTTAAAGATAGTCATTTTTTGAATTTCTTAAATTTATTCAATAATATTGCACACATGTATTTTTTCATACAATGTAGTATGACTGCCGCTATATAAACTGAAATATATACAAGCAGAAAATTACATAACATGACACAGTTACATTTTCAGTTCACAAGTAAAGCTTTTTTTTTTTTTTATCTCTATCCTATATTTATTTCACTGTATCGCACACTTGTAACACTGATTTTTATTGGACAGTCTTAATATTCACAACATACGTACTGACATACATGACTGCTACAAATGATGATATCAATCATAGATAAAAATGCGCATTATCATCAATTTGTTATATTTTCATTTATTAAAAACTGCCTGCAGTCTTGCCTTTGTAAAAAATATAATATGGAAATATAAGACTATCTGTGATTCACTTACTTGATAATGCTTCCATTTATGCTTCAATAATGTTTGTTTGTTTGATTTTTGTTTGATTTGGGTTTTACGTCACACAGACACAGTATAGGTCATTTGGCGACGTTCCAGCTTTACTGGTTGAGGAAGACCTCAGGTGCCCCTCCGTGCATTTTTTCAGGCACCAACGGGCACCTGAGTACAACCACCAACATTCCGTAAGCTAGCTGGATAGCTTCCTCACATGAAAGAATCCAAAGTCCCTGTCGGGATTGGAACCCACAGCGGTGAGGGGCAAGTGGTTTGAAGTAAACAACCATAACCACTCGGCCACAGACGCCCCACAATAATGTTTGGGCCAAACAATGTTGTACACCAGGTATAAATATATTTGTATTTTTAATGTAAGTTATATAAAAAATATTATCAAGCTCATCTTACTTAAGAGCAATTGTAACTCCAGTAGGATATCCAACAGACATTGTTGCTCCTAGATTACTAAATGCTGTCACTTTTTTCTCTATACCATACTCTATTACTGCACCAAATGTCCCTGCTCTAAAACATACAACAACAACATTGAAAATGTAGCAAAACATGAAAACTTTAATCATTTTATAATGATTATATGAATTTTCACTTCTAAATCATATAAAGCCTTGATGAACACTGAATTCAAGTTTTCAGAAGGAAATTATTATACATCAAATACACAATCACATTGCATTAAGACATGAGCACTGCTCAAACATTTTACATGTTTCAGATTTGCTATAACATGTAAAACTATGATGGAGCAAGCAGCAAACTGACCAATTATCAGCATTTGTTGAAGACTAATTCAAACACTATTTAGATTAAAACAAGAGCACCCAATGTGGTATTAATGCTTGTCTGTTAAAAAGGGGCATATGATTATCTTTGAAAATATTTGTTTAAGAATTATGCCCCTTGTCTAAAAACTACACGTCATCATGATTAAGCAAGTTTTCCCAGTGTTATATTGATATCTTTTCACAAATTTTTGAATAATGCACTACATTATAGTTTTTGCACTAAGGAAGCAACACCACCACCTCAGCCATCATAATAACTCTATTTATTTTTTCGAAACAGATGAGCTAAAAATGACAACTGCAGGAACACAATATTCTTGTATTCGCTCCTATTGCATAATTTCAGAAATAAGAAATTATGCAGATTAATGAAACTTCTACCTATCTGTTAGCTATATACATGTATCTGAACAGCAGACTGTGCACTGGCAGACCATGATAGAGAGTGCAGATGTGTGTGATGATCTTCATCTGCACTGGATGCAAAATCAGAATAAGTTGCTGTCAGCAGATTAAAGGTTAAAACATTGCAATGTACTAAACAATGTTGACAAAATGATTTTTTTTATTTATCATTTTGATTATTCATTATGAAATATTATACTTACTTTAAGCTAACTGTTGTTGAAACATCGTGTTCTTTGAACTTTTTGGTGTATGATGTATATATATAACTGTACTGAATACCTAACTGAAAAATATAAAATTCAATACATTTTGACACTTTTAAGATACTTAAGCTATTACCCTATAGTGTTAAAACATGTCAAGATAAATCAAAACTCAAAATAACTGTCAAATATTACCATTATCTAGCATGCACTGTGGCATTAACTAAAGATAAGTCCTTAACAGTGGCATTAACTTAAAGATACAACCTTAACTGTGGCAGCAACACAAAGGTAAGTCCAAAACTGTGGCATTAACAAATACATGTAGTTTATTCTAAACCATGGCATTAAAGTAAAGATAAATCCTTAACCATGCCATTAACAATATATGTATAAATGTTGTCACTTATATACAAATTCAGATTATGAAAACTGTTGCTAGAAACAACCAGCTGAAGTATACTTTGCACATTTCCTCAATTGGATAAACATTTCACCCAGGTATTAGCCTAATACAGTTAAAATAAATATACAGGGAACAGAAAATTGCTGGTTCAGGCCTTTAACACCCCAGTTACACAGAGCCATCGGTGATTGATCGGTAGTTTTTTTAGCCAAATTATGAGGTGAACGTATTTAACACTGATATCACCTGTTTTCCACTTATCAACTGCTATTGGGGAAAGATAAGTTTCATCTGCGAAAAATTACTGATTGGGATTTTTAAAATTCTCGATCGGTGAAAATATTTTACAAATAACCGACAGCAACCTACATCACGAGATATGCAAGCTCTTAATCACCGATATAGCCGATTGGACAAAGATAACCAAATATGAATCACCGGCCATATCTGACGGAAAGTGTTTAACCACTGATGACTAGCTAACACCGATTTATCAGCGTTACGCCCGATTAACAAATGATAACAACCGATAGTTTTTCAGCATTTTTATTACCGATCCAACCCCGTTTGAGTTTGCTTTCTGTCACCGATGGCCGTTTACACAGAAAACCAGAAATAAAATCACGCATGACAACTGATCATAACAGCGAGTAAATTTAAAATTAAATGACCGATTGGGGACCGACCTTCTGTGTAACTGGGGCCTAACCTTGAACTGTCACTTTTAATGTATAGATACGTATCTGGAATATGGGTTCTTCATGAGATGTTCTGTAACATTCTACCCAAGCAAAATAAATATCCTTCAGTATAAAAAGTATAGTGCAGACCATAAAGTTAACTAGCTAGCAGACAGACTGATAGTAAGACCACTGGGGGTATGGCTATAACACATTTGAGGTAAAAAAAAAAAAAAGAAGAAGAAAAAAAAGCATGTACCAGTAATGTTCATAAAAGAGGAGTACTGAAATTTCAGTGCATTTATTTTGTGCAAAAGGTAGAGCTGACAACCTTTGATTTATAATTTGCATGTTTATTTAACCTTCTGCAATAGATATTCCTCTGTAGCATTAAAAAGTATGCAAGCTGAATTTGAACTTAAACCTGATGAGTTAATGTAATGGATTTGAAATTTGAAACAGTCCATTAAATGTTTAAGGGATTTCAATATCAAAATACAATAATAACTGTTCATGAATTACCATCTGACACATAATTAACAAGCAAACAATCCAACTTTATCAGAAGGAACATTTTTCTTAAAGGTTCTTGTACGTCTGAACCCCACATAGTATTTCAGATTCTGTCATGTGATTTTAAATATGATTAATGAGCTGCGTCAGGACAAAACCAACATAGTGCATTTGCGACCAGCATGGATCCAGACTAGCCTGCGCATCTGCACAGTCTGATCAGGATCCATGCTGTTCGCTTTAATTTTCTCTACTTGTAAAAGGATTGGTAAGCGAACAGCATGGATCCTGATCAGACTGCGCGGATGCGCATGCTGGTCTGGATCCATGCTGGTCGCAAACGCACTATGTTGGTTTTGTCGTGATGCGGCCCTTTTTTTTTTTCAATGCACACTTACATTAACTTCAAAGAGCACCTGTTGGGTTTCTGAGTGGTAAACTAATAATGTTTTAAGGTTTGACGGTGCTAAAATATTCCATCGTATCCTTCCTTGCCAGTATCTGTCGAAAGTGTAACTCAAACCTGAAATAATGTAATAACATTTACATGTACAATATAATGCCTGTGTGTTTTTAAAAATGGCAAGGTTTACAATATTTCGTTATCATTCATTTTGACAATTAAAATGGTTATTTTTGTTTCTAAAATTTGAACATTCTCAAAGGAAAGCATAAATGAAGAGTGAAATAAGTTACAGAGAGAAAATCTCTAGATAAAATCATTTATTAAAAACTTTCAAGACATGACATCTTGAACACAATGCACAAGGCTGGAACTTAGATAGTTTGATTAGCAAGCTGGAAATACTTAGACATAGGTGACTGACATTTGATCAACACAGTGGGATATTTCTACATCATCATCATAAACAATGGCAGATATAACAATTCACATTAAAGAAAAAAACTGATTTTCTAAATTATATTTTTTTAAACGCGGAAAATTTAAAGAAATTATTTCTTTTTTTACTGTAGTGCGCATATTAATCAAGTTTTACCAAAATGTGAAAAACATGTATATTACTGGAAGGTCATCTTAAAATTGGGAACAAATTGAAAACTATACGTACCAGTGTTGACAGATGGTTTAATACCCCTTTCTGATACTTTCAAATTTGTGTTGAAGTTAAATATTCTGCAAACAAATTATAACAAAGGTAAATTAAAACAACACAAATCTTGCTTCTACAATGTCATAGTTATACATACTATCTAACATGAAAAGGACAGACTTCTGGGTTGTATTTTTTTCTGACTGACCCTAAACCTTGCCCTTAACCCTTAATTTAATTTGGGTTCATGTGACATGTGCATGAAATACATGTGTATGTACAAAAACCAGACAAACTGTGCATCATTTTCTAAATAGAAAGAAAAGTCAGATTGACAGCACAATAATTTGTTCCCCAACAGGATATCAGACTCAGCCCTTCATTTTTACTGATGATGTGATAAAATAAAAGTATATCTTCATTTTTTTAATTTTCTTTTGTTGTTTGTTCCAGTTCACAAGAAAGTGTCACATTTGTGCAGTAACAGGTTAACTCCTATTAAATTTTATAGGTGTTAACCTGTTACTACACTAAGAAGTAGATAGATATTGATAAAGTTGATTGATGCTCCCTGTATCTGCATATTTTTCAATTAATTATGCTCTCCTTTCCAAGATTTCAATGTCTAAACATTGATATTTAAAGGTCAAGAAAAAACATCATACAGAAAACAGTACTTACAAACTTTTAAAGAAATGCCGTGAGAACCTGAAAGATACCCCTGATCTGGAACCGAAACTTGTTTCCACCTGAAAATAATATACATCAGTTCACTTCACATACTGATACTTGTTTCTTTTGTTGTTTATACCGATTTTAACACATCTTTAGTCAAATCTAATTAGCTTTCTTGGGTAACTAAGCAGATTATTTACAAGATAACTACCAGTCATTTCAAACTGTTTCACAAGTGATCGCCTACTAATCCTGCATGATTTCTGAATCAATGGTGTGAGACACATGACTATTACACTCAATGTCTGCCCCTCGAGGATCAACCCAGTGACCCCTGAATCACAAAACTTATCCTTTTCTGATTTATCTAAGTGGGTGGACTCACTTCCTTTAAAATGGATTCCATCTATTTTTAAACTATATGTTTGTTTGTTTGTTTCATTTTACGCCTTTTCCCAACAGTATTTCAGTCATATAGGTGGGCAGTTTCCTAACCATCGTTCCTGGAGAGGTACTAGACTACAAGTACTAGACTACCTTCCTCCGCGCTAAACTACCAAAGCATCTCCCGGGGATCGAACCCACGCCAGAGAGGTAACTGGATTAGAAGTCATTGACTCTAACCCCTCGACCACGGAGGCTATTATGTAAATTACTTAAATTAATGAAAATAAAGAAAAAAATTTAAATTTTGTGATAATTCTGACCTTTAATTGGTAACAGGAGTAAGGAATTCATTCATGAATGATCAAGATCCCATGCCCTTATCACAATTTTGATTGAATTTAGAAATTAATATGTAAACTAGAGCACATGCCTTCATTTTCCCTTTTGTTAAAAAAATAAAAATCACACATGACAAATTCCTTCATATTTACATACTGTTAACAGAAAAGTGCTGGAATATATTCCTAGTTTTAAGACTGAGATAAATGATACATGCTGGCACTTATCCTATAACAAACATACACGTCACTTACTTCTACTGAGCCTCTACTAGACAAAAGTCTCTTCCAAGTTACAGCAAATATCCCAGAACCATTTCCATTCTCGCTGGCAAGATTCCAGCGCAGTATAGCAGTGTTCTGACTAGTTAAAGGGCAATCAACTGACTGACTTACATTCATTGAACTGATACCTATACTGGGGATCCTTTCCATCCTGAAATTTATTATATATTGTAGTGTTTAAAATGTATATATTAAGGAAAGAATTTAATTTTTATCCTTTAAGTCTGGGGAATATAATAAAAGCTGCCAACAGGAGAGCATGCAGTTATAGATTTTTAACATTGACCTTCAAACACATGTATGAATATGCATGGACTGATCAAGTGTGTTTGTTTGATTGATTGGGTTTTCATCACACTGACAGAGTATAGGTCATATGGCAATGTTCCAGCTTTACTGTTGGACGAAGACCTCAGGTGCCTTTCCTTGCATTATTTCAGGCACAAACGGGCACCTGAGTAAAACCATAAACATTCCATAAGCTAGTTGGATAGCTCCATCACATGAAAGAATACAAAGTCCCTGTCGGGATTCGAACCCATAGCGTTAAGGGGCAAGTGGTTTGAAGTCAACAACCTTTAACCATGGATGCCCCTGATTGGGTATGAAGTTGTGCTAGAAATTACACACAAAACTTTAACCAAAGCTGCTAATGCTAACACCAATGCCCTGATAGGAAGGCTTGTTCCACCATTTTTCCAAAAGTCAATTTAAACAAAAGCTGTCCATAAGAAAACATGCTCGATTATTCTCAGTAAGAAAGGGTGTATAACATGTAACAAGAGCTGTCGGTAGGACAGCACGCTCGACTATTCTAAGTGCTTGATAGTAAAAGAGCCTTGATAATGTTAAATTTTTTAAGTTCACAAAAGGGCTAATTTTTTTTATAAATTCATGTTATAGGCCTTAGAGAGAGTCTAATTATACAGTATTGGCTTGACTATTCGGAAGGTAATGTCACAAGGGTGTTTTATTGAGTATAATAATACTAATTACCTATGAATACATAAATTTGACAGAAAAGGTACAAAGGCTTGTTATTAAGATGTTTTATCAAGTAAATCACTGCTTTATTATTATGAATGCATAAAATTGTCCCAAAAAAGGCACAAACCCTTCAGTAGTTATGGAGATAACAGCTTACAAGCAAAACTTACCATGAATTTCTTAGTTGAAAAAGGGGAGAAAAATCAGCCTAAATGCAAGATAGAATTATGGATCTTTGTCAGTGACCTACAATTATGACCCTAAATGCATATGTGAAGTTTTAAATAAATATCTTTAATAGTTATTGAGATATGTAAAACTTGCATGTAAACATTAAAGGGACTCCACTGAGGTTTAAAAGTCTAAAAACATAACATTTGAATTTCTTACTTAAATGAGCTGGGGCACTTTAAACAGTAATATTTGCAAAGATAGTTAAGAAATATACTTTGAAATAAATTGATAATCGTATTTTTATGCTTTTCTTAGCCTAATTTGAGTGAAAAGCGTTTAAAACGCTTTTCAGTTTGGGCCAGTTTTTTACAATTTGAATATTTATTCCGGAAAAAACGGTGTGCGCCAATGATCTGAAATTTTGCACAAAGATTAGTGGTCTAAACCTACATCAAATGGTACAATTATCTGGAAAAAATATTTTCAGTCCCATCATGTCAAAAAAACCTCAGTGGAGTCCCTTTAACCAAGAGACTAAGTAGAAAAGGGGATATGAATCAGCCTTAATGCAAGATAGAGTTATGGAACTTGGTCAATGACATACATGTATGACCCTCAAATTATGACCTTAAATACATGTGTAAAGTTTCAAGTAAATATCTTTGAAGACCTTTAACCTTCTAAGTTCCAAAGGGGCAAATAATTCTGCAAATATTGCAGGCAGAGTTATCCAACTTTGCAAACTGATGTACATTGTTACTATAAAAAAGTATTTTAAATTTCAATTGAATATCTCAAGCAATAATTGAGATATTTGACTTTACAAAAAAACTTTAACCAAAATTTCTAAGTTCCAAAGGGGCATAATTCTGTCAATATTGTAGGCAGAGTTATCCAACTTGTCAATCTGATGTACCTTGTTACTATAAATAAGTATTGTAAGTTTCAATTGAATATCTCAAGCAATAATTGAGATATTTGACTTTACAAAAAACTTTAACCAACGCAGACGCCAACGCGGACGCCGACCCCGGGGCGACTACAATAGCTCTCATATTCTTCGAATAGTCGAGCTAAAAATTAACTCCGAATTATTTGACATAAGCCCATCATGTTAAAAATTCACAGAGAACAAGTGTATGCAGTTTCAACCCGTTCCTTTCAACAGTTTTTGAGATACTAACTTGCACACAAAATACTTAACCAAAGTGTGATACTGACAATGACACCAAAATGCAGACTTGATTACAATAGCTCTCACTATTCTTCAAATAGTCGTGGTCAAAAAAAAGTACAATATCATATTTAGATAAAATCATTGTTAAAATGACTGAAACATTATCCATATTACAACCAAAGCTGTCATTGGTCAAAAGTCTTCTTTTATTCCCCAAAGAAATCACAGGCTTGTCTACAATTTCAACTTTTAAGTGAAAAATCTTACATTCCATAATCATCATCTTCACCATCATCATATGACTCGAACAGTTCACAGGCATTCACAACTATTACAGCATTTGTCTGAAAACAAAAATGCAAAAACAATTAAACACTAAGTTGAAATAAATATGTATTATTTCCCACTAATTCCCATTTTTGTCAAATTTAAGGTATATTTATAATCACTTTACAAAAATTTGGAAATCCCTAAGGGAATTTCTGCGTGTGGGAAATCCTAGCCAACTGTGATTGACATGGCTCTACACATTGCTTAAATGATGAACTTTAAATGATTTATCATTTTTTATCTAATCTTAAGCATTAGTAAAAAGCCTCTTTTGCCGAGTGTATACAGTCCTAGAGTTGGAATAATTTTTCTACCATTGCTTTTGGCTTGAATCCCACTAAGAACATTAATCTTCAATATCATTCATGTTAGGATGTACAATCCAATTATCATACAGGCAGAAAAATTAAAGGTGTCCTTTCAGTTCTGAAATGATTCTCAGAAAAGCACCTGTGGCATTTAACCACCAATATACCTGTAAAATCAACATATCAACTTAACAATGTTGCTGTCACTGAAAAGCCAAAGCCAAAACAAAAATATGCATGTTTTTAAAATCTTAAAACCTGGCGATTGAAGAATGCAGCAACATTTTGTAATATATACTGTTGTATATCCACCATAATGCCATAAACCCCAACTACTTCACCTTCCAAAAAAAACTTTCAATATTTTATTTCATTTAATTTCTTTGAAAACTTTTTTCAAACTCATAACCTTTTAACATTAATATATTTATTTAAAATGAATAGAAAGTTTTAGCATACTTTAGGGTTAGTAAATTGTTGTAGCCTTCTTTCCTCCTGCTCTTGTTGAAACCTTTCATACTCGGCTATAATCTCACTCGGAGTCTTTGTTCTAGACACAACCTTCAAAATAAATGCATCATGTAAATCTTCATTTTACTATTAAAAACTCTAATTGAACTTTAAAAAAAAGGAATTTCATAATAGGCAATTTGTTTTTATATTCGTATTTGTTTGTTTATTATAACCTTAATTATTTTTTACAGAAATAATAGTCATTCAAGATTTTTACGAAAAATTGCAAAAAAATATATTGACTGAATAGCAAACAGTGCAGACCAAGATCAGCTGACACATCCAGTGCAGACCATGATTAGACTATATGTCCATGCATATGTGCCAGCTGACCTTTGTCTGAACTACATGGATAGATCTAGTTGCTACCAGCAGCATCAGATTTAATACTTTGTCTTATTTAGTCTTGTGAAGAAATGAATATGATTATATCAAATGGATCAATAAATAAGAGAGCCATGATGGCCCTGAAATTGCTCATCTGTATATAGGCCCCTGAGCCATGGCCAAAATTAAACCAGGGGCTTTTATTTGAACAAACTTGGTAGGCATCCATTAGAAGATGTTTCATGCTAAATATCTTAGCTCTAGCTCTTTGGGGTTTTTAAAAGAAGATTTTTTAAGTTTTTACTATATACATAAAGGGTAAGTTTTTATTATATACATAAAGGAAAAAAACAATGACCCAATGAGGTGGGGCCAATTTTAACCCCAGGGCTTTTATTTGAACAAACTTGGTAGACACCCACTAGAAGATGTTTCATGCTTAATATCTAAGCTCTACCTATTTGGGTTTTTTAAAAGAAGATTTTTTAAGTTTTTACTATTTACAAATAAGGAAAATCAATGACCCCTAGGCGGGGCCAATTTTTACCCCAGGGAATTTATTTGAACAAACTTGGTAGGCACTGACTAGTTGATGTTTCATGCCAAATATTTAAGCTCTAGCTCTTTTGGTTTTCTAAAAGAAGATTATAAAGTTTTTTTCTTTCGGTTGCCATGGCAACGAGTTTTGCATGGAATTAAATTCTTTGAACAATTTTTAAAGGTGACCACCAAAGGAATATTCCTGTGAAGTTTGAATGAAGTTGGCTTAGTGGTTTATGATGTTGATAAAAGTAAAAGTTTACAGACGGATGCAAGACGAAAAGCGATCACAAAAGCACACCATGTCACTTCATGACAGGTGAGCTAAAAAACATTTGTAATGTTGGTTAAATTGCAAAAAGAACAAAATCAAATTTTGTTTTCAATAGTATTGGCTTTGATAAAGAAACAACTTTTTCTTAAAATCATAGGATTATTGAATGTTAAAAAATACATCAAAATAATAAAACAGATTTGCCTAGCTACCTCCAAACCATACGTTTCTAGTCCTTTCTCCCCATACAAGTCATATATAACTCTCTTATGTTCATCAACCAGCACTGAAAACATAACATTAAATAATAACTTAAATACAAAGAAATTAATGTATGCAAGAATGGACAGATTTGATGTTTAGATCATGATGAACAATTCAGAAAATCCTACAATATTCCTCCTAACGCACAAAACAAACCAATTTCATGCTATATTTTAGCCAACATCATAGCCAACTAGTCAATTATTATACTTTAAAATCAATATTAAGAATTACTGAACTTTTGAGTTTAGGCTTCACTTTGCTTGACATACATTTATTTATTGATATACAATGTGAAAATATACATGTATGTAATAAATATGTTGTTCCACTTGTATTTTGATATATACCCATTACTTGTATGATATGTTTGATATGGGAAAACTGCATGATTTTACCGAAAATTTCAATCAGGAAGAGGCCTTTTATCAGAGTCTGTTATATAAGCAGGAAAATCACTGGCATAGGGCCATCCTTAAAAAAATGTTTGTTTGCAGTAACGCGACCGACTCAGAAAATTTGCCCCTACTCAAATTTATTTCGTGGTCTGGATAATTAATTTTTTTTTTTTTGAATCAGAAAATTATGCCTTGTGCTTTAAGGTTAATAGAAGAAATAAAATGTAGTTCTTATTAAATTAGAATTCAGTTATCAATTTATTAATTGTTACCAAATTATCAAAGCATAAATTGTCCAGCATTTTGAAATTCCATGTTTATTTGGGAGAACAGTTCAATAAAAAAAAAATTGACCTACCTACCCACCTTGAAAATTCTGGGTCGGGTTACTGCAAACAAACATTTTTTTAAGGACGGCCTAGTATATCCTTAAATAATGGTGTTACCTTCGTGTGCTTTTTTAAGTTTACTAAAGAGAAGTTCTGCATTTTTCTTCTTTACAGGATCCTGGTGCTTGTCTGGATGGTAGATTTTGCTCAGTTGTTTATATGCCTGATTCACCTCATTCTTGGTCGCCTGTAAAATTTTACAAAAAGAAATTCTATTTCAAATTTATTATTTATGAGAGTTAATACCATCAAATTTATTTGAGATTATATGTATCTAGTTTATTCAAAATTTACTTTAGTTTAGTTATTAGGAAGCTATAAGCTTATTCGGGGAAGTCAAAGGCCAGGACCTGGAAGCTGGCCTAAGCTTAGGCTTGCCAGGCAATAGACTATATGTGTACAGCGTTTTTTTCCTCTACTTTGGGAATGGTGCCGGTACAAGACTGTTTGGGAAAAAATGTGTTATTTTGACTAAAATTGGGAATTTTTTTAATGCATTTTTTCAGCTACAAATGAGATTAGACATCATGAATAAAGATAGCTAACAGCTTCTACTGTCCAGATAGAACTATTGAGTGGTGATTTATATGAATATGTTGGATTTAAATGATTTTAGAAAAATCACTTGGCCTTGTGGGCATTTTGAACAGCCATTTTGGGAATTTAAAATTGAAAATTGGGAATTTTAATGTTTATTTTCTATTGGGAAAAGTACCGTTTTAGGGTAGTAGTTATATAAAGAAAAAAAACACTGGTGTATATTTAAAAGGAAATCAATGAAAAACAATTAAAGAATATATAGAATTCTATACCTATCAATGAAATTTTCAGTGTCAGTTCTAGTTGGGCACCACCATTTTCAATGTTAGTCAATGATAATTCCGATAAAGGAACAATCACAACTTTCTGGATAAATGACAATCATTGAGTGTTCCGAGTGAAGCGGTGCATGAAATACTGAATGACACTTTTAAATAGGTAAACTGAACATTTTTTTTTAATCGACTTCCATGTTCATAGGCTTTGGCTAATTTCATATTAGACACACTCTCAAATCTGTTCCTGGAACCCACCAGTACTTTGCAATGAATGTAAAGTTTATTGCTAAAGGAAACAAGAGCCGGTTGAACCTGGTGATGCTCCCCGAATAGGTTTTGGACACAGGAAGGTATACCTATTAACACAGAGTTATTTCACAGACAAAGTTCAAAGTGTAAAAACAACCCAAATGTTGTGCACGACACTTTGTCTCAATATGGTGATCATTTCTGTGAAATAGTTGTAAAATCTGACTTCAAATAACAAAGTTATGGGCCGGACACGATTTTGCTGCAAGGTCATGCTGTGACCTTGACCTTCAAGGTAGCGACCCAAATGTTGCATGCGCCACGTCGATTCAATATGGTGATCCTCTCTATAAAATAGTTGTTAAATCCGACTTCAAGTAACAAAGTTTTGGGCCGAACACGATTTTGCTGCCAGGTCATGCTGTGACCTTGACATTCAAGGAAGCGACCCAAATGTTGCGCGCGACACGAGATCTCAATATTGTGAGAATTTCTGTGAAATAGTTTTTAAATCTGACTACAAATAACGAAGTTATGGGTGGGACACGATTTTGCTGCAAGGTCAAGCTGTGACCTTGACCTTCAAGATAGCGACCCAACTGTTGCGCCCAACACGCCGTCTCAAAATGGTGATCATAACTGTGAAATAGTTTTAAAATCCGATTTCAAATAACGAAGTTATGGGCCGAACACGATTTTGCTGCCAGGTCATACTGTTACCTTGACCTTCAAGGTAGCGACCCAAATGTTGCATGCGACACGCCATCTCAATATGGTGATCATTTCTGTGAAATAGTTCTAAAATCCGACTTCAAAAAACGAAGTTATGGGCCGGTCATGATTTTGCTGCAAGGTCATACTGTGACCTTGACCTTCAAGGTAACGACCTTAATATTGCGCAGGACACATAGTCTCAATATGGTTATCATTTATGTAAAATAGTTTTAAAATCCGACTTCAAATAATGAAGTTATGGACCAGACACGATTTTGCCTCAAGATTATGCTATGACCTTGACCTTCAAGGTAGCGACCCAAATGTTGCGCGTGACACGTCGTTTCAATATGGTGTTCATTTCTGTGAAATAGTTTTAAATCTGACTTCAAATAACAAAGTTATGGGCCGGACACGAATTCCGGACGTACATAGGCGGACTGACGGACGGACATTCTTACCAGAGCTACATTATGGGGTTTTCTTTCCTTATTCCTTTTGTTCTTATTAACCCCACAATGCAGAAAATAACTCTACAAGAGAAACGGAATGAATGACATCAAAGACATCTATTGTTATGAGAACAATAGACCAAAGCCCACAATGTAGCTCTGGTTTGTACGGACGGACGGACAACCCAACGACTATATGCTCCCCCGAAATTTTTTGGGGATCATAAAAACAATGTGCCCTTGACATGGTTTGAACCCATACAGCC
Organism: Ruditapes philippinarum; assembly: GCF_026571515.1. NCBI lineage: Eukaryota > Metazoa > Mollusca > Bivalvia > Venerida > Veneridae > Ruditapes > Ruditapes philippinarum. Next base: position 127,310 of record NW_026857527.1, on the reverse strand, counting down.
AGAATTATCCTTGTATTAATACGGGGAAGTCAAAGGCCGGGACCGCGAAGCGGGCCCGGGCTTTGGCTTGCCAAGCTATAGTGACTACACGTGTATATTTAAAAGAAAAACAAATAAAATTCAATTAAAAAATATTTAGAATTCTATACCTATCAATGAAATTTTTAGTGTCAGTTTTAGTTGGGCGCTGCCATTTACAATGTAACTCAATGATAAAAGGTGAGGTATTCCAATAACAGGCAATCGCAACTTTTCGGATTAATAATAATCATCGAGTGTTCCGAGTGAAAATGGAAGTGGTGCATGAAACACATTTAAAACGGAAAAATAAATGATTTTTTAACTGACTTCCCCGTTCAAAGGCTTTGCCTAATTTCATATTAGTATATATATGACATGTCAGTGATTTTCCTACTTATATAACAGACTCCGAAAAAAGGCCTCTTCCCAATTGAAATTTTCTTTAAAATCATGCAGTTTTCCCAAAAATCTGAACTTAAACCAGCTTTTTTACTTCCCAAATCAGCAATTGTAGCGATAATTTTTCCAAAAATCAAGAGGCTCAGGCCTCTTCCCAATTAAGTGAGAAAAATCACTGCATGATGTTAGTCACTCATACTGGCAAATGTAGGATACATGTAGGCACCCTATGTGAATTTGACATTGAAAGTATTTGTTATCAACAGTTGCAACTTTTCGCTTTAAGAATAAACATTGAGGTGTTCTGACTGAAAACAGCAATGTGGCATGAAATACTGAATGTCACCTTAAAAAATGAAAGAAATTTCTTATCTGACTTTCCTGTTTATAGGCTTTGCCTACTTTTTGTGTGTTTTGTTTGTTTACCCTCGCCACCGGAAAATATCATTTGGGCAAGAATTTTCCTACTTTCATATTATTATAATATTACATTAGAAGTGACCACTCCATGTGAAGTTCCATCTACCATCAACATCTACATCGTACTACAAGAACTCCTTCTTCCCTCGTACAGCCACGATATGGAACAGCTTACCTGCCTCCGTTGCAGAGGCTCCTGACTTGGTATCCTTCAAGCAGGGGCTATCAGCCCTCACATTCTAAGTCGCCTTAGGGGCCCAGCTACAAGTACCCACTAGTGATATCCAAGGCTGTGCCGGCAGCGGCCACCGTAACCGGAGAGGTTTGGGTTGAAGAGGCGAAATATAGCTGGCCATACTTTTTGTCGGAATTTGGAGGTTACGTACCATGGAGGTTACGTACCACTGCATAAATGTACCATTTTTGGAGGTTACGTACCACTAAAGAAATATATAATAAAGTGATAATAAGGGATAAGGTGTGAAACTATCAGGTTTATTGTTCAAATTGTATTAATTTTGTAATGAGATTAAATATGTATGAATATAAAAGAATAAAGAACAAACCAATTAACGATAATAAACAAGTTTTATTTACAACACAAAACTGAAACGAACAAACGATGAAAATAATTAATAACACTAATATAATTACATGCACTAAACTGAAATGAACAGTACATGAAACAAACCACGGTAAATGTAAAAAAAAAAACTTTTCATTTATAGTATTATTTTTTTTATTTATACGCTTTTCACTGAATATGATAATAATATACTGAAAAAGTCAAGACAATATAATTGATAACAGTACATATGCAGGTTACATTTTATTTACAGACTCATATATAAAAACACATAATTATGTTACACGCTCTGAAATGAAACAACAATACACAATTAACAAGTATTTTTTAAAAAGGTAATTACAGTTGTGATATCTACAAGAATTGCAGTATATTTATATGTTTATTAGAGTTCACTCATTTAAAGTTTGAGTTACACGTCAAAGCCGGATCAGAGTTGTGATAAATAATTAATACCACACTGATTCACTCATATGTCAATAGTTTGCAATTTGTTTGTGATTTGTTAGATTACTCATTTCTGAATGTGTGATAATCATAATTTTCATATATAAAACGTTTGCATTTATATTAATTACTTGCTCATATGTGATTTTTAAAAAGTAATAATAAAGTTTTAAAATTCGGTCTTTTTTTATAATTGTTATGCTTTATATTATTTGTATTTTATATAAATTATATATATGGTACGTATCCTCCAAAATATATAAGTGGTACGTAACCTCCAAAAATGGTACGTAACCTCCTGGTACGTATCCTCCGTGGTACGTAACCTCCAGTAATCCTTTTTGTCTATATCTCTATCTTTGTACTATCCAACCTCTTCTTACTTTCTATCATTTCTTGTATATTTCTTTTTCTTGACCTAGCACCACCCGTCGCGTCATAATCAAGTGTGATTGCGCCGACGTACAATGTAGATGTAGATGTAGACATTAAGTACAGTACATGTACCTTCTTGTCCGATTCGTTTTACATCCGATTATAGTTTCAGTTTCAAAACGCCGACACCAATTGCCGAGTGATATTCGCTCCAATATCGTTAGCATACATCATGCAAATTCATTGTTATCCAAAACATATTTGCAAACTATTATAAAGCGAAAAATACCTGTCTTGAAATGTTCAAAAGAGAGTAATAATCGTCCTTCAAAATTTCGTCATCGTCTTCTTGCAAGGGCGCAGCCATCTTTTACAGTTGGCTAATATATTGACGATTAACCACGACTGTGACTGAAATATCGGGGAAAATTGATAACTGATAACACATCTGCGGATGTTTCTAAATTCAAAAGTTCACCATTTTAGTGTTTAAATGTTGAATTCTGCCTAAGCAGGTGCTAGGGGGCGTGGACGGTTACTTGCAATTTCCAGTACCGTCTATGAACAGGCTCAATCAATCCGAGCCTGCAACATTTTACAATTTTGCCGTGTTGGGCCTTCTTTAGGGATTCTGTTTTTCACTATTTCACCTTACTACATATCACATTACTTTGTTTTGTAATATTTTGTTATATTGTAGTTTTTTCACATGCCCAGCTGGGCCTTGAGATATCAAAAAAACATTAACTAAAGCCATGAATACCCGGCCGGATTCTTCCATTAAAAGAGTAGTACGGTTGTAAATAATGAGTGTTTTGAAATATCACACACAGTTCCAACATAACATTTATAATTTCATTTACCCAATGTGTTTTTAAACTGTTTTATCTCTTATCATCTTGTTTCACTATTAACATTTTAACCATGACTAGAATACATTTTCAGTCTCACCTTCCAAGCATGTCAATGTTTGGACTTTTCTTTTTAGCTTTTCTCTTCACCTTTTACTAACAATCCGACGTGCACTAAATTCCTGCCTTTAACACTCGTAAGAGGGGTTGGCAGTATCCAGAGATAGATAGATAGATCTCAAGTCAATGCAATATTCCTGATAAATCGGTATCTGTGATATATTTTTGTTATTAGGCCTAACCAGACTTTGGCTGATTAAAGTGCCGAGTATCTGCTATGGAAGAATACTATTCTTATTATTACCCGGTGATATTACATTTTGTACCCCTCAATAAACATGATTTTACTTTGCTTACATTTTGTATCATCATTTTAGACATGATTCCAGAAAGTTTTAAGTTGAAAAACAAACATTGTCCTACATGTTTATGCGGGGTTCTGGGTTCCTTAAAAAATAAAATGAAATCTGCACGTTAAATGGCGCCTTCTGGTGCATATTTGCAAATACAAGTTTCTTCAAATTTCCAGAAATTTCAGTGTAGAACATACAAGTTAGGGTTTTAATAATTTAGTGTTGATCTTGAAAAAACTGTTCATTTGTATATTACATTTTTCTTGTACGTACACTTACACAATTCAAAATTCACGTTTCTTTACTTTCCTAGAAAAGATCTGTTCTGTTTTTTAACACATGCAAGGGGATAAATATGCTACTGTCGGGGACCATCAACCGTACACTTTTTGAACATTTTTCTATACATATTTCATGATTTCTAACCTAGAGACCTGAAAATTTGACACAGTACAGTTAGGTTCTTCTCCTAACAAACAACCTAGTTTGTTTATTTCTGATTATGTTGACACTTACATCTGAGGCCTGTGGTTGGGGTATCAAAATTACCTAAATTGTCCACACTACAGTACCATGTGTCCGGACGGATATGTACATGATGGTCTCAACCCGGTACGGAATTAGACCCAGCCCATTGTAGTCTAGAAAGTAGTTCTTTAAAATTATGAAATGGCCCAATTGAAGTCATCTCTAGTTAGATTGTTCATAATTAAAGTGTATTTATTGCATGTGTGTAGTTTTTGTGTGTTATATGATGACTTTAAAAGTTGTTTTTTGTGTATTCTCCAGGAACTCATTTGTTGGTGGAAGGATTAAAGATGTACTACCCACCAGCTGTCAGGAGTTTTTAAAGTGGTGAATTTAAACAGTGTTACAACAGAATGAAGATTTCTGAAAAAAGTAGATGGCTAACCTATTATATTTTGGGCATCATTTGACTTAGATAGTGTTAATGTTTAAAGTTGAAGACAGTATATAATTCATCAAGAACATTGGAATCCAGAATTAAACCTCAAATTTGACTGATTTACTATAGAACTAATAGTACGAAAATTCACCGGGCCGAGTCCGATGTGATTTAAATGTAATATATCAGCAGCAAATGCTGAAGTTTTGGATATTCTTTTGTTTACACTGCAAATGATTATCGGTGGAATATGAGGTCAGGTATGGCACTCTTGATGCCCCAATCTTGAGCGTCAGCATTCTTAAGACAATAAAATATTACCGTTTACGGAAATTGAAATAAATTTTATTAATCATAGAAGAAACATGCATGTTGATAATAAAGTGACTGATAGATTGAAAACCAATGAACAAAGGAAAAAACCTAAATTAAGCAATTTGGGGGCCGTCCGTGTTTGGTGGTTGTCCGGTTTTGGTAGTCTCCAACCAGTAGTCTTCCTTTGAATTAAAAAAAAAATCAGCAAATAATTATGGCGTCAGATTCATTTTCGGATGCACTTTTCAAAGTATACTTTTCAACATTTTCTAATATTGGTCTTAGATATGTAACTTTTAACTTACATGAATGATGCTGCATATATACAATATCAGCTTTTGAGAACCCATAAAAACTACTTTTATCCTTATAATTTCAAATTGTGTATAACTTTTACATAAATCTGATTAAAACAAGCTGCTAATAAAACGCTACACTGTAGGAAATAAGTATGTTTGAACTTTAGTCTGATTGAATTGCTTCTCTATTCAAGTTGCTTCTCTATTCTGTTGAAGTAAAATAGTCCAATTGTAAGGCACTGCACATGTCGGTTGCACATATCATCCTTCTTAATGGGCTATTTCTAATTTATCTTACTAGTACTACTGATGGGTACAATTTCACAGTACTAGCTATCATACTGCCGCTTAAATCTGCCTCTAAATTGACCAATAAAAATTCATTTCATTACACGTGTCATTTTTATCACCAGTCACAAATATTTTAATTATTTTTTGTCCCAGGTCACAATATACATAAACATGTGTTCATTGCAGTTCTTAAGAAACATTTATCTCAGTTAAACATGTTATATGAACAAACTTTTCTTACACTGGATGGGCCTAATATTTAATCATTTATTTGTTTTCTTTTAGTTCCTAATCAGTTACTAATTATTTGCCTGCCCGTGCTCTACCTTATGCCCTTTCTTGTTTTCTTTGGGGTCCTCCTGGGCTCCTTGCCGATGACTCTTGTTGGGTCGGGTGGGGGCTGCGTTCATTGAACGCCGCCTTTCCTTGTCGATCTTGTTTATCATAATTCCAAAAGTCTTTGCAATACAAGATTATATTTCTGCGCATTTTAACTTAAACTATGTGTTTTCCACAACAACGCACTCAAAACTGATATTAAATGTAATTTTATTTCCCAAATAAAGGAAAAAAATGAGAAAAAGAAAGTTTATTAAACCACGGATTTATATTACAAATCCGTGATTAAACTTAACAATTGCATGTTTTTCTTCATAGTTCAAACATATTTATTAAATGTTGTTTATCATTAGTTAGAAGTTATAAGTTTTTAAAAACTATTTTACAATTTTGATTTGCTTTGAAAACTTAATAAATTGAATCTTATGGTTTCGGAGTTCTCTACAGTTACTTTGTTGCACTGTCAGGGAAAATCTTATTAAAAGTCTTTTCAAAATAATTTCCTCTGAAACTGGAGAGTATTGTATTCATTATTTGTTTATTCAAAAAGCTTGTATCGGTATATTCTCATCATAATATAATACATTTATTTTTATGAATTTTTTGGCCATTACAAATATTCATTTATTGCTTTAAGAAACCATACAGCAGACACTTAATTATATATACAGATTCAGGCCTATATTTTTGTTTCAGATAAATCTCAAACTTAAATATAGATTTACAATACCACTAGAAACAGTAAGGTAAGTAGGAGAAAAATCATATCGACCATTGATGTGCAATTATTATTTTTACAATTTATTTCACATAACCAGTTTTGTTTTATTTTCCCGTTAACATTTTTCTCATGGATATCACACGAGTTGGATGGATGATTGGTAAAATCTATTCGTGACCGACGATTAGTAAATGTTTTAGATGATCCATGTGAATGTAAACTTCCGGTTAATCCAGAAATGCAAAAAATAATTAAATATTCTAATTTAGTGAATTGTGATGCATTAAGTGTAGAATAAATTTAAATTTAATAAGAGATAGTGGCTGTTGGTATTATTGGAATCATTTTCTAATAACAAACACTGTACCAGGTAAGAAATTATTTAAAGATAGATGCAAATTGTGTTTGATTTGGAAGAAATAGATTCTAGATCATTAATTTATACAATGAAGTTTTAATAAAGAATAAAAGCCATTGTATTTTGTATCTTTGTTTCATATTTCTAAAATATTTGAAAAAATTACTATTCTGTATGATTCTGTTTGCTGGATGTCTAGTAATTTCCGGCCCCAAATCGCATTATTTGTTTACCAATAAAAGTTAAATAAGAATCTGTCAATCTCACATGTATCAGTGCTATACACTGGGCATGTAAAAGAACCAAGGGGTCTTTTCAATAAGAGCTAGGGACTGGTTCCGGATTCCCTTGTATCTCATAGCTGTCTCTTAAAAATGTATACAATGTATACCTGCTTAGAGTGATCATAAACGATTTTAAAGCAGTATGATGTAGAACTAGAACTAGAGAGGGAGCATTTTTGAAATTACCATGTCCTGGAATGAAAGGAATATCCAAACACCTTAAAACCTGTTCTGTATTTTCATCTTACAGTGAAGAATTATATTTCATTCATTTATAAGCAATGATGGAAATTCCTCTTTTTTAAAAAAAACAACCTTTTAGTTTGTAATCATTATCCGAGTAATTTGGGATTCAACCATTCCACAACTTGAAGCTGGAGACTCCCAAAGAGTTTTCAACATCTTCTTTAATCCTAGTACTATTATGGTTATATTTTTAGCTGTAATTGTTCTGGAATTCTATTCATTAAACACATTAATATCAGGGGATAAATGGGAAATCTGTCACCTGCCATCGTTGGAGGTCTGTAAAACAAGAATTACAAAATAGAACATGTCCTATCCCAGTCTGTAAAATGATGTTTAAAAATTGTTGTCATTTGGGCAAGAAAATCTGGTTATCGGAAGTAAAAACTGATTGCCAGAATATTTTCATCAGAACATATTTAAGCAATTATTGATCAAATCTGCAAACTTATCTTCAGTGAGAAACAGTCATAAATGTAAGCAAACTAATTGTATTTGATATCTTGCATTTTATCACTATCTGTTGACATTTTGATGAATACTTTCTGCAAATTTTTACTTGTCCATCGGGCTAGTAAACTTTTAAAAATTGGTTGTCCGGACCGAAAAATGATTGTCACAGGCAAAAGGACAACTGCTAATTTCGCAAAATGCTATCCTGTAAATGTAGTATTAAGGTTTATGAATTCAGAATGTTGTAGCCTTCACACAATGAGATTTGCTTATAAGTACATTAAATTTTAAATGGTGTTGACAGTTGTACTAATAAATCCTACCATCTGTTGAGGCCTTTAGATACCTGGCCACCATTACCATGTTTCGATGTTGCTTTTTCACTTTACATTTTTATTAGAATAAAAGCAGGAAATGTAACACCTTGTTTGCTTATATTAAACATTTGATAGTAGTATATTGGATCTTTTTTATTTTGAATATAAATCAGTACCAGTAAGCTATGTAACTGTGATTTATCAAAGAAGTAGAAATTTCCAACCTTTCCATGGGTTCTCTATGATGCATTGATGATCTGACGTCTTGGTATAATTTAGGGTGTCAAAGTTAGAGAAAATTCTAACCGTTTGAAAGACGACGTAATAGCCGTGTTAAACGTTTAACCGGCCGTACATATAAAATCCTTAGGTTTCATCTTTAACTTTGTTCTTTAGACTTTATGACAAGATATATGCCATTTTGTTCATATTTTGTTGTTCTCAAAATGATTTCAATACATATCCGAATATGGATTAACTACATGTATTTTCCACTAGGGTCGTACTGTATTTGATCAGATTGGAAAAGTATATTGTTGAGTACAACTAAAATACAAACAATTATCATATCTTGTCATAAAAAACTAAGTCAATATTTAGAATCAATTTAAAACTTTTCTGCCCCTAGTCAAATACTAACCTCGGTTACTGGTTATTAATTTTCTAACCGTTTTTTTAGCTAAAAACTGACCTTACCCCTTCAAACGGCTAATCATGACACCCCTAGTATAATTATGTACCTATGCTTATTACTGCTGGACACATAGATTTCTGTACATGCTAAATTTTGCCTGAGTATGTATTAATAATTGATAGTAAACAAACATAAAAACATATGCCCGCAAATGATAACACATCGTAGGCTGTCAATTAGATATCATTAAGTCATTAAAGCTTATGGTAATTAGGTTGGCACTTTTTGACTGTACACAAATTCTGGTGCCCCACAGCACTCATAGGTGACACCAAAATTAGTTTGTGTTTGCTGCAGGTTAAGATAATTTGCCAACACAGTACATGCATTTGAAACTAAGAATATTACTGTTGATTGGTAATCCATGATTATCAATGGCAATTGTTGAAAGAGGTTGTCAACTTAAAAAGGTTCGCTAATTGGTTTTGTAAAAATTATACTCCAGCTAAAAATTGTTCACTTCTGAGAGGAGATATTGCCCATTCAAAATATCTCAACACATAGTTCAATTAGTTGGTCTAGAATCTTTCCTTGTTTCTTACCCTTTTCAAAGGAAAAAAAAACAATTATTTCATAGTTCAAAATATTTCTATTTAAAATTGATACATATTTTCATATGAGTCTGCATATTATTTTGAAAAAAACATATTTTACCTCTTTTAACTTATTATCAAATTGTTTCAATATAAACAGTCAATGAATTTAAGATTTTGAATCTACTAGCTCAAATTCCAGTTTTGAATTTAATCTACTATATATATAACTAAATTTTCATAAAATTTTCACTGGCCCGAACTAATTTTCACTTGGCCTTGGGCCACCGGTAAATTAGATGACTGTATTAAGTAGGACATACTTCAATGTGGGTTTGATTATAAGCTAAGGGAAAAGCCAAAATACAACAAATAGTGCATTCAGTTCTGCATAGGGTCATTTTTATAGTAAAAGGTATTTTAATTTTTACAGTATAACAATTTACTGTTACAGCATAATAATTTAACAGTATATGTTATTAATTTATTAATTAACAACTTTTGCTTGATGAATTAGATGTTTATATGAGTGATCTACAAACCCACAAGGCACATGTATATTTACATTTTCATCTGCACTCTTTAAAACAAGGCTCAGGTGTGGGATTCCAGATGATGTTGTATCCTGTAGAGAACACCAGTAAAACACAGATGAAAAATTAGCTATGTCACTTAAATAATGACAAAAAAATGAAAAATGGGAATGGGTGCCCAACCCCCTTTTGTTCGAGACCGGGTAGGCTGTCTCTAAGTTCACAAAGTCATTGAGGGCATAGGTACTCGGCTAATTTTTCTGGTCAGTAATGTTGCAAAATATCATATTAATTTACTCAGAAATAAATTGAAAATTGTATTTTTTTTTTGTGCTACATGTATTCTTATCCCAATTTGCTGCAGTTTTGGGACATTTTTCTAATTAGAATTACTATTGTGGAAAAGAAGAGTGAGCAGTTATCTGATTTTTTTCCTCACAAGTTATTGATCAAGACCTACATCAAAGGGAACGTAAATCTTGAGAAAATATTTCCAGTCTTGTCATGTCAAAAAAACTCAGTGGACTTCCTTTAAATGTAAATACTTTTTATGCAGCATATGCAATGGGGTGACATAATTATATAGCAATTCACCTCTGTGTGTGCACAGGTGTTTTTATGGGTCTGTTACAAAAATGTATTTTTTACATATATATAGATTTATATACATGTAGTGAACATAAAAAATCTTTAAAACTATATGTCATATTTCAACTGAACTTGTCAGGATTGTTCCTAATGAGATAGTGAAGGGCTTTAAAACTTGTTGAAAAAAATTTGACTCCATACAGAAATATGGTTGCCATGGCAACCAAATGGAATAACTGGAAGAATCTTAAAAAATTAACTTCTAGATACACAAGAGCTCGAGCATAGATATTTTGCATATGGTATTGTCTGGTTGACCTCTATTGAAGATTATTCAAATTATAGCCCTGGGGTCAAAATTGGCCCTGTGACAGAGGTCATGTATTATCCTTATAAAAGGTAAAGGTAAAGATCTTGTTTAATGAAGTGTCACCTCTATTGAAAGGGCCAGCCATTTCTGACTTATGAGACACCTTCTGCTTGCATACCATGTACCTCCCAACTCCTACCACTATGCCAAGGGCTTCCACTATGTTTTAAAATTTGGAAGTCAGATACTGCAAAATCTCTGATATTGGAAGTCACATTATAGAGATAAAGAAGGAAAAGTATTAGATTTTGGAAGTCACAACCCAAAATCAGGGAGTAAATGACTCCAAAACTCCCATCAATGGAAGCCCTGTATAATGCCAGGTGCCAGACAGATAGAAATCGGTAACCATAATTTTAAGCTCGACTATTCGATAAGAATAAGTAGAGCTATTGCAGTCACCCGAGCGTCAGCGTCAGTGTCGGCGTCTGCGTTGGCTTAACCACTTATGTTAAAGTTTTTGTAATAGTTTGAATATTTTCAAAGTCCATTGACATATGGCTTTGAAACTTTTCACACTTGTTCACCATCATGACCCAAACCTGTAGACAGGAGGAGGTAACTCTATCAAGCATTTTGACAGAATTATGGCCCTTTTTCGATTTAGAATTTATGTTAAAGTTTTTGTAATAGTTCAAATATTTTCAAAGTCCATTGACATATGGCTTTGAAACTTTGCACACTTGTTCACCATCATAACCCCAACTTGTAGACAGGAGGAGGTAACTCTATCAGGCATTTTGACAGAATTATGCCCCTTTTTCGACTTATAATTTATGTTAAAGTTTTTGTAATACCTCAAATATTTTCAAAGTTCATTGACATATGGCTTTGAAACTTTGCACACTGTCTTGTTCACCATCATTACCCCAACCTGTAAACAGGAGGAGGTAACTGTATCAAGCATTTTTTTTTACTATCAAGCACTAAGAATAGTTGAGCGTTGCTGTCCTACCGACAGCTCTTGTTAATTACCTCGCGGCTCACAAAGCGGCCATTTCGGAACGAGTCCCACGAGAAACATTCTTTTTTCATTTAACGCTCCCTGTGGGGCTCGAACCTTTGACCTCCTGATTCCAAGGCGGTTGCCTTAACCACTAGGCCAACGGTACCGGTTATATGTATAAAGTAAAACCTCTTCAAAACTGCAAGGGCTAGAACTTAGATATTTGGCTTGAAACATTGTCTAATGGAATTATACAGAGATTTGTCAAATTATATTATTCTAGGGTCAAAATTGACCTGGTACCAAGGGAATCATGTATTTCCCTATAAATATGTTATAGTAAAAAAATTTTTTCCCTCTTAAACTTCAAAGGCTAGAACTTAGATATTTAGCATGAAACATTGCTTAGTGAACCTTTACCAAGACTGTTCAAATTGTAGCCTTTGTGTCAAAATTAGCACCCACCAGGTGTTATAGGTTTTCACTGTAAACATAGTAAAAATTACAAATAAGGGGTTATAGGTTTTTACTATCAGTATCACATGTGCAAATAGTAAAAATTGCAAAAATATTCTTGGCTAGAGCTTATAGATACATGTATTTATCATGAAACATTTTCTAGTGGATTTCTTTTAAGATTGTTCAAATTATAGACCAGACATAGAAATTGACGCACCCCCTGAGTCATGTGTTTTTCTTGTATAATGAATATTAAAAATTTTAAGAATCTTTTGCTCCTCCAAAACTTAACAAGGGCTATATCTCAGATAATTGTCAAATTGTTCAAATTATAGCCCTGGGGGTCAAAATTGGTCCTGCACCAGGGCATCATGTGTATTCGCTATGTACATGTAATAAGATCTTAGCTAGTTTTGGAACCAAAATATTTCCAAATTGTATTGATATTGTTCTTCTAAATTTGCTGTAAATGTCCTGAAATTTGGTGACATTGATTTTTGAATTAATGTCAACATTCTATGCAGTAAAACAGAAAGTATTGAATACCATGAATATTTTGAATGAAGAAATGCAGCTTTATTTCTAAAATGTATAATGTTTCCACGATTCTAGCGTTATCATAATATTCAATTTATATTTAACAGTACATGGTTTTCACATTTAGATTTTAATCATCTTTTATGGGTAAAGCGTAATTTTCTTCCATTTATAGGCATAACTAGCAGGTATAAGGGACTCAGTTTGCAGCTGTATTTTGAATGTATCGGATTGTCTCGTTATGTGTAAAAGCTGTTCAAGCTACATCATAAATATCATGGTAGAACTGTGAGACTGACGTAATTACGTATTGATTTTCTCACACAACCATGCTAGTCACATTGCTATTGAACATCTTCATTCTATAGTGAATTAATGGCTGGTTTTTATAGCTTTATATGCAGCCAACGAAACACAGAGATTAAAGAGACACCCTAGTTTAGAAAAATTGCTGTGAACACAGTTTTCATGATGAAAATTTGTTTTGATATATACTTAAAGAAAAAGAACTATAGTGTGCATATTTAAGTTGCCTCACTACTATATTAGTGGTATCCTAGGTTCTTCTATCGCTAGGGAGTACTGTAGGTAACACTTCTTGTTCCTTGTGCTTCGAAGTCAGTAGTTCCTATTGCCCTGATTGCCCACTGCCTTTGCTTAATGATTAGAACTAATCCCATTCTATTCCTCTGACTTTCCTCTTTTACCCCATGATCTAACATTCCTAGTTAGTGCCCTGATTTTCCACTCTGTTGTCCCATGATTTAACAATCGTAGTTATTGCCCTGATTTACCATTCTCTTGCCCCTGATGATCAAACATCTTTAGTTATTGCCCAGATTTCTCACTGTCATACCCCATGATCTAACCTCCTTTGTCATTGCCCTAATTTTCCACTCTGTTGTCCCACAATCTAACATTCCTTGTTTTTGCCCTGATTTTCATCTTTTTTGCCCTATGATCAAACATCTCTAGATATGGCCAAGATTTTCAACTGTCTTGGCTATAGTTTCACGTCTCTAGTTATTGCCTTCATTTTCCATTGTCTTGCCCATTGATTCCCAATCTTTTGTTATTGCCCAGATTTTCCATTTTGCATTAACCCATTATATTTAATGATTTTATAGTTATTGCCCTGATTATATAGTTATTGCCCTGATTTCAAACTGCCTTACCTTATGTTTTCCCACCTGTTTTATTTGCCCTCATTGCCTACTTCCAGCTACATTTACATGTATTTATTTATTGCCTAAATTTCCTGCTGCAGTTGTGTACCTCATTTTCACTTAAGCACTAGTGGTTTTGTATTTACCCTCATTCAAACCCTATAATACCCAAAGGGGCGTCCGTGGCCAAGTGGTTAAGGTCATTGACTTCACCACTTGCCCCTCACCGCTGTGGGTTCGAATCCCGACAGGGACTTTGGATTCTTTCATGTGAGGAAGCTATCCAGCTAGCTCACGGAACGTCAGTGGTTCTACTCAGGTGCCCGTTCGTGCCTGAAATAATGCACAGAGGGGCACCTGAGGTCCTCCTCCACCAGTAAAGCGGGAATGTCGCGATATGACCTATAGTGTGTTGATGTGACGTAAAACCCAAAAACAAAAACAAACAAATAATACCCAAACCTTTTCACCCCCTCACTCTCCCACCCACCTCTCCTTATAAGAAAAAATAAAATTAAGGCTAGAAATTCACCCATTCTCTAATTAGATAATTCAGACCACATTAGTGAAACTCACAGCATTATTGCTTGTTATTTTTCTGAACATAATAAACATACAATTATGCATAATTAGAAATTTTACATGGCCTAGTTCGATTTTTCTGAGATGATTGTATCCAAGGAGACATCACTGTCATTGTGTAACTATGGTAACTAGATAGCTCATACTTCTATGAAAATGTTTAAAATGGGATTTAATTGTCTCTGTGATTAAGTCCCAAAGGACACCTTGATATATTTCTCCCTCCTTTTATATGCTCTGGTTTTCACAGATATAAATCTGCAGCATTCATGGAATATTTATATATTTATTTGAGAGAATGTTTTTGTTTTAATTGCATTATCATTAAATTTGATGTTGAAAGTTACCATCATAGTTCTCTTTGAACAGTAGTAGGGATGATAAAGTCCTGTGTTTATTGTATAGTTGGCTAAGTCCATACTTCTGTTATACAGTCTGGCCCAGCTTTATACTGATGCATGCCAGTTTGAATATTTTGAGTTTGGAATCCCTGAAGTAGTGAATTCCCTGAAGTAGTGAAATCCCTGAAGTAAGTGAAATCCCTGAAGAGTAAACTCCTCGAAGTAGTGAATTACCTGAAGTAGTGAAATCCCTAAAGTGGTAAATTCCCTGAAGTAGTGAATACCCTAAAGTAGTGAATTTTCTGAAGTAGTGAAGGCCCAGAAGTAATGAATTCCCTGAAGTAGTGAAATTCCAGATGTAGATAAATCCCTGAAGTAGTGAAATCCCAGAAGCAGTTAGTTCCCTGAAGCAGTGAAATCCCTGAAGTAGTGAATTCCCTGAAGTATGTGAATTCCCTGAAGTAGTGAAATCCCCTTAGTAGTGAAATCAATCCCAGATCTCTGTCAGGGGGAGTCCGCTAATGTTTCAAACAAGAAACTTTGCGCACATTCCTCTGTACTGGTTAGTTCTAGGAATGGAGTTCAGACTGTGTCTTAAACATTATAGTCTTCTACACAATCAACTTAAACAAACTAAAAGCAATTGTAATTTGTTGTGCTAAGTAATTAGCAATGATACTTAGCTATCAGGAAATTGTTCAAGCCAGTGACCTCATTAAAACTTGATGATCTTTAATTACAACAAGTATGAAAACAACAGTTACTTATGTGAAAGTTTAGAATTCGAAAAAATTTGCTTTAATCACATGTTGAAAATTTCAAAAAAGGGGAGATAATAATTTAGAAACATATTTATCAATCAGTATATTTTATAAAATAAAATGAAAATGATCTATCTATTATCTATTCAAAATATGGTATTATGCTCAAAATCAATTTATGTTATATGAAATAATGAAAAATCATATGAATACATTACGAATAATGTAGTATATAAATGTAACAATCAAAATTATGCGTGAATAAAGGGAGGTAATTAAATACTTATATCATCGACATAAATAATGTATTTGAATAGATTTAAATAAATTAATAACATTTTTAGATACAGTGAATGACTACTAAAATGGAACAGTCTTTTTATGCCGATATGTACTAAAAAAAATATTGACGAGTTTGTAAAAAGTTTACGTCATTTTTATATATGTATCAACTGAGGAAGCTTAATAAAGCGAAACATGTTCTGATACTTAATTTGTGTTGGTTTTTGATCCAATTATCCTATGATCTTTAATTGAAATTGTGAGACACAAAACTCTAGCCACAAATTAGCCATGCCTTTAATGTTTAAAGCTACAATATTTATTTATTTAACAAAAAAATTGAACTGAATAATTTCAATAATGCTTTGTCATTCTGTTACAGTATGATACAACTTTTCCAATGGTTGTTGTTGTTATTTTGTTATATACAAACTTTATAACCATTGTTACTGGTATATATTAATTATATCCGGTGAAAATAATTACATTCTGTACATAAGTCATTAATACCATTATTATTCATAATAGAAATAATATATATAAATGTTCCGGAAATAATGTATGTACATGTATATATACATACTGTAGAGTATAATTAACATTCTAACATGGAATCTGGATCAATATTCCAATGATTGCCTATATATATACATTGAATAACACATTGCAATTGTTGTTGGTTTTTAAAAAACGTACGACCCATTGGGGTGTATTATATAAAATTGGTATCAGACATTAGTGGATTGTACAGAAGGTTTATTGATCAGACTGGTTTGTGTATAACGAGTGATATAGTATCAGTGAGACTGGTTGTACTGTCAGCCGCGTAAAAATGATAACGTACTGCATTTGTATAGATAGTCCTTTTATGGGGTTATTGATGGAATATATGTGCTAGCCACGCTTCACGTGACACTCTTGTCACTGTCGACAGTTTTAAATCAGCTGTCAGCATTGTGAAGTGTTTCTGTCAGTCACAGTAGAATCAGAGACTTTGTTACATTCACGTTCCTTTCTTTTAGATATATAACATAGAAATAACAAAAGAAATAACAATGAATATGTTGGTTATTGGATTTTATTCTGTTTCACTGAACTTAGGTAAGGTGTTTGTTTACAATTTTAATGAACAAAGTTATGCTTTACATAGTAGTTAAAGGCTGTGTTTGTTTCCTGTTATGTCATTTTTGAGTAATTAAAAGTTGATAAACCATGTGTGTCTGGTAATATTTTAACAGTCTATGATATAATAATTTGGAAACATGTAAATATTGCTAACTACAGGAAATTCTTGATAAAAAGTAATATCTATATTTATTCTGGATTTGAAGTTGGTTAATTTTAATTTCATAGAGTGTCTTGTCGGTTATAATTACCCAACAGATTTATAATTATGAATGGTTGAATTATTTTGATAGTTCCTTAGCCCTTGTCAATGGACTGGTGAAGCTCTGATTTTAATGCCCCCGCCCCCTGCCCCTCCCCCAAGGGTAGAAGCATATAGTTGCTGCCTTGTCTGTCTGTCCGAACCAACATCAAATGGTGTATGAGTTTTATTTTGTCCATAATCTTGAAAAAAAAAGGAAACCTACATAAACTGCCAGTTAAAGTGGAGATTTGTACTGGTTAATTTTACAAAAATACCATATATAGATCAAAGATAAAGCTTGTAAACCTGTAAAACCTAAATGTTGGTAAGAAATTGTGTCCCTCTGTCTGTCTGTCACACTCTTGTCTGGAGAATCACTTGGAAAGAATTCGAGGAATTTTATTAAAATTTCACGAAGACATGATAGATACCAGTTAAAACTGTATGTCCAAATTCTTAAATTTTACTTGCTTGATTGTTTTAATTTAAACTTCTCAGTAAAGAGAGACTGCATTGCACAAGAACCATAATTCCATCTTGCTTAAATATTATTTTTTTATTATTTCCTTTAATGAAACTTGAAATTGTTTAAAAATGCTTGTCCAGAATATAACTCATAAATTGTAAATGATATCTCACTGAACCACTGTTATAGAGGACTGTAATAAACATGTAATAAAAGGATCATAAATCTACGCTCCTAAGTTTTTTAATTTAACTTCCCTTTATAAATTTTGCTTTTTTTCTGGAGTATAACATAGCGATTCTGGTTGATAGAGTAAAGTAATTCTGGTTGAAAGGTACAATTGTAAACCATAATACTACCATGGTTGATAAAGGCAATCTATATTCTTGGTGATAAAGAGTCTGAGACAATTCTATTCTGGTTGAAAGTGATAAGGAGTGGTTGATAGAGACCATTAATTTTATTCTGGTCAATAGAGAGTGGTTGATAGAGATGACAATTTATTCTGATTGATAGAGAGTGGTTGATAGAGACAATCTTTTCTGATTGATGGTGAGTGGTTGATAGTGACAATCTGTTCTGGTTGTTAGAGAGTGGTTGATATAGACAACAATAATTATATTCTGGTTGATAGAGACAATCTATTCTGGTTAATAGATTATAACAATCTGTTCTGGTTAACAGAAGATAATTTATTCTTGTAACTGCAAAATGTACAGCTATAAAGACCAAAGTGTGGGTAGTTGATAGAAAGAGTTTAACCCTTAGGCTGCTAGCAGTAACTGACTTTTCCCACAGACCATTGAAGACAAAGATCACGAGACTTGTCCCTGCTGTCTGATCTTTGTCTGCACAGTTCTGTATTCTGTATTCTGTAAGGATATACCTTTAAGTTGATTTAAGGTATTGATAGAGCTGTCATAGATAGAATCAATATTGATTTATTGTCAATATTTTTCTGCTGATTGGTTAGTTAAATTATGAAAATTTACCCGAAAGTGTATGCTCTACATGTATCCCTTTTTACAGCCATACTATAAGCTAGATTTATTTGACAACTCTGTAAGGAAAACCTGGATTTAAACTGAAGAAATAGCTCAATCAGGGTACCAGGTAATAAACAAAATATCTCTTTGTTCTTACTTAGACTCAAGTATTTGATTGGTCAAAATGTTACACTGAGTGACCAATGAAAATCATGAGATTTAAAGATTTAGAAAAAAAGTTTAACAACCTTGAAGCCAATAGGCAACTATGCTCATTTGATTTCTTCTGTCATTCACAACATTGCTTGGCTTGAAATGATAAAAGAAAACCCAAAAACATTTATGATTATGTAAATATCTGATAGTCTGACTGTGATACCAGGGATGGTTTTATTAACTTAACAGTAATATTTCACTATGAACTTAAATAGACAATATAGATAATGATTATCATGATTGAGATAAATAAAACCTTATACTTTAGGAAATAAAATCACACATCCCAGACAGTGCAAACTACCATTGTTAATAGTCTATGTCAGTTTCACAGAGGAATGGATATTAAAAAAGCCGGGGATAGTCAATGAGGTTTTTTTTGGCATGCCATGATTGATCTATCTGGCAGATTTATTATGTTTTGAATAGGTCTCATTTATTATTCTGTGGAAACAACCCTTTCCTGTGATATAAAGGACTGGCCTGAAATTTGTGCAAATTTATTCCAAATGTTATCATTTATTATGCATTGTGTATTTATATTTATGACGGCCAATAATTTGATAGTGGTCTGCTATGATGCCCTTGTGAATGGTAAATTATATGTTAATAAGTTTGATTAACTATCCAGCCATGAATATTTCATTTTATTCTGACAAGTTCATTCCTATATTGTGCAATTCAGTCACCTTATTTTCTTCTACAATAAAAGTGAATCTATGAGATCTATATAATGATTATTGTCCCAAGTGTCAGCCTGGTCTCTGTGACCTAAGTGTTATTCTCAATAAATTATGTTATCTCACCTCATGTAAATGCAGGTTTGAATCCTGCTCGGAACATTGAATGATTTTTAGCTCGACTTTTCTATGAAAAGGGGAGCTATCCTACTCGCCCCGGCGTCGGCGTCGGCGTTGGCGTCACACCTTGGTTAAGTTTTTCGTACCACCCCACTTTATTTCAGAAGTATTACAAGTATGGCTTTGAAACTTACCATACTTGTTCACCATCATAACCTCCATCTACAGACAAGAGTACATAACTCTGTCAAGGTTTTTGACAGAATTATGGCCCTTTTTTGACTTAGAAAGTGTATTGAGCTTGGTTAAGTTTTTTGTACCACCTCACTTTATTTCAAAACCATTGGAGGTATTGCTTTGAAACTGACCATACTTGTTTACCATCACGACCTTCATCAACAGACAAGAGGACATAACTCTGTCAAGGTTTTTGACAGAATTATGCCCCTTTTTGACTTAGAAAATACATTGAATATGGGTAAAATCCACTTATTGCCTTAACCCTTTGAGATATTGCTTTGAAACTTTTAATGCTATTTCACATCATTACCCCCATCTGTACGCAAGAGAAGGTAACTCTGTCAAGGATTTGTTTTAAAAATTAAGGCCTTTTATCGACTTAGAATCTTGGTTAAGTTTTTAGTACCAGTCCACTTTTTGACTGAACTGTTTGAGATATTAATTTGAAAGTTGGAATACTTGTTTACAATCATGATTCCCAAACATGTCCAGGAGAAGGTAATTCTGTCAAAGATTTTATTTGAATTATGGCCCTTAACTGTCAATGTTTTGTATTATAGGCAAGCACTAAAAAACTTAAAAAATCTAAAAAAATTCATTCCTATCCACTTGTTCACTTTACCATAAATTATGTCATTTACCAAGGTGTTCTGAGTGACGTAAAAATACCTTATTCTCTCAAAGTGGGTTTAATACTATTAAATTTATTTAAGGCTCAACTCAGTTTTTTTTTCTTTCTTACCAGCCCTCTTTTGACTTAAACATTTCAAACTTTGCTGCAGTGTTCAAGGGTATCACACAATTCAGTAAAATAATTCTTCACTAAATATCTTAATGCTCATGGCCATTGTTCACTTTAAAAATACAGAGATTCTTGTATTGCCTTTTACTGCAAAAACTTTTTTTATTGGCAAGCAATAAAAAAGTCGAGCGCGCTGTCTTACGGACAGCTCTTGTATCATTATGTAAGACAGTAGCTTTTGAAGTGGGTGTTGGGTCTTCTCTATAATTATGAACTTGCGTTTAAATTTACCAAAATTGGGTTAGAGCGAGTATTTTAGGCTTTAAATGTCCCTGAAAAGTTGCCCTCATAATCATTCAAGTGCCGCTGTGCTAGTGAGACATAAAACCCATAAAAAAAGTATGCAATAAACCACTTAAAAATTAAGACCACATTGATACACCACTTTAAAATTAAGACTACATACAGGTAGATAAACCACTTTAGAATTAAGACAGATTTGAGTTGGAACTTGGCCTGCATTTTCCTATAATATATCCATATGTCAAATTTGAGTTGAATGTGTGCAACCGTTAACAAGATAATGAACGGAAACTGATGATGACGGAATGACAGAACTTCTGAAGGCCGGAATGACGGAACAGGGTATGGTGGGTGGGTGGAATAAAAATGGTTTGTGCAAACAAATTTGAAACTAATACTTTTATAACATTTGAAATTTTTGGCTGCACGCGGGGCATAATCGTGGCGTTACAACAAATCTCTAATATTTCTATAAAATATTTCTGAATCACCCATGGTTACAGGGTGGGTGGGGGATCGAAATATGATTTGTTATTGTATGGAAAAACACTTGTTAATTTGAGCTCTATGTTTGTTCATTTATTATGTCATTATTTCCTGGTATGAATTTAGGTCAATAATTAACAAGCAAGCTTAAAGTTCCTTGATAATCAAATTTCTAGGTGATTATAAAGTCTGCTGTTCGTAGTGTAGCCAGTTTCCTGGAGAAAAAAGTTATTTCCTTATAAAGGTAATAAACGATTGTACACTCAGCAAACATTTAAATGGTAAAAAAAATGATAAGAATTTGATTAGAAAATTGAATTCAGTCTTTTGGATGTGACCAGATATAAGATTAAATCATTTGTTTATTTTAGACAATCATACATTTTAATATGTGAAGAAGAAAAAAGAGATTTTAAAACATGTTAAAGTCTGTTTCTTTGGGTTTGACTCTTGTGGAAAATTAAGTCTTCCTGGTCCAGTTAATTAAGAAATATTCCTGAGGTGGAATATGACTTGTTATTGCATGGAAAATTTTAATACTAGTGATTTTTTTTTAAGTTTCTTATTCTTTGTTTTAATCATTGCCTGTTATAATCATCATATAATCTGATAGCTGTAACTGTAAAAGTTTGTTTGTAACCACTAGATAAGCTTGGGAAAGAACCCAAAATATTATAAGTGCCTTAGTATTAAAGGCTATAATGATTTTAGTATGTGGAGGTCACAGGAGCAGGAAATATATGCTAACAAGAACTCAACAAACATGGGTTTTTCACATCCAATCCTGAGGTACAAGCAAATGTTTACAAATCTTCTTACCAGATATTTACCTGGTCCAGGGGCTGAGCCAAGATGTTTCCTTGATACCTTTACAAAATTTTTATACAGTTAGTTAATCATTCTCTATTTAATGCCATAATTGGCCCCTGACATTGAGGGTCACTAATTCAGATGTTCATGTTTTATTAGAAGAGAGCTTTCATTAATACAAGTTTAGGTACATGTACATTATATAATAGACTTACTCCAGAATTATGAATATTTTGGATTTTTCTAACTAATCCGGTGGTACAAACAAACTTCTACAGTTACAGCTTGGAATACTGACTTATCTATTGTGAACGATAGTGCAGAAAGTGCACCTTGAAGCTTTGGCAGTAAAATTTTGTTTATAATTAGCCTGGAAAAACCCAATTTTGCTGAGTTCTGAATTACAATAATTTGTGATGTCACAGTTACACACAGTATACGGGTGCCTCATATTTCCGTGGTACTTAACTGTTTAACACAGACAACAAAGTTGAAAGGATAAAATTCTGGAAAACTAAGTGAATATTGTAGGATAGACATGTCAATTGCATCATAGTTTATTCCATTTAATGTATGCATGTAAGGAATTATGTATACAACATTGTAATTAACACCCATCTGCGGCCTTGTGAGTAAATTTGTGTTCTCATATTTCCAAGGCAATTACATTTAAACAGTTTCAAAAGCAAAACCAATAGTAAACTTTATTTATTAATTAGTACACCTATGCCTAGGCTCATCTGAAAGGGGTGATTTTCTCTTTGGCATTTATCAAATACCTCAAT
The DNA here is from genome assembly GCF_026571515.1 of Ruditapes philippinarum. Lineage (NCBI taxonomy): Eukaryota > Metazoa > Mollusca > Bivalvia > Venerida > Veneridae > Ruditapes > Ruditapes philippinarum. The sequence goes on along the minus strand of NW_026857527.1, from coordinate 104,273 downwards.
GGTTGTTTAACAAAAAAGATTTTCTTAAAAGGTATGAAATCTTAAAGAAAAATGGTGAAATATTAAAATATAAAATATAAATGTTTTTTTTTTAGTTCTATATGTTACATTTCGATAAAAATACAGTAAAAAACTAAAAGTAAAACTACTGGCAGGTTCATTAAGTCTAGGAGGCACTTTAGACTGTTTAAGCCTCAGATACCTTGGAAATATGGGTACCACGGAAATACGAGGCACCAGTATACTATTGTACTGTTAGGTGCACAATGTTAGTTGCAGTTTGCTATGAACTTACATCAGAATGGTGTATAATACTACATGTATATACTGACTATACATGATGACTCTTACTGTAATTATCTTTATTTATAATTGATTTTGCACGAAACAATCATGTTAAGCATATTTCTATGGAATGAAGAATCTGAGGACAAAGTTATGTATGCTATGAAAGAGATAATCAGATTCTATGATTATATTTCTTTCTTCAATTTCTGTGAAATCACTTAAATTTATTATGTAGATAGGTAATTGAAATGTTCTATAAAAAAGCAATTAAGATTGCCTGTTTTATAGTAGATAGTATAAATATCTTTAAAGGCCCATTATGCCTAAAATATGATATCAGTTTTATTTCTCAAAAGTTAAAACCTCTTTATTAATGGTATCTTATCACATCTTCAGTTTTCCATGTACATGAACTTTTTTTATTACTTTTGCTCTGCTGGCAACTGGTATGATTATAGTGCTACTTTCTTATTAAAATTTTGCTCTAAATCCATTTTCTGAGGCATCATGTGCCTTTGAAGATTATAAAAAGTGCTGTATTACTGTAGTCGGATCAACCAGTGTGCTTCAAAATAATCATCAATATATTTATTACCAAGTTGATCTATCGCACCACAATATTAGGTTGTCAACAGGAGCCTGTTTATATTATACAGATACATATTGTGGTCATGTAATATACTGATGGTTTTTAAGTCTGATAATAACTTTACTACGGAACTAAGAATAAATCTGGGGGTATACAGACAAACTTTTGTTTACAGTTTTAATTTTTAAAATAAGAGCAACAGGTGAACGGCAGTGCACCATGAAGCTATAAATGGCAAAAATGTGTAGTTTGTTTGTACTTTGGTTAGGGGGGGGGGGGGGGGGGGTTGTAACTTGGAAAAACCCACAGTTCCAGACAGATTACAGCTAACATCATGATCACATGGTAGCTCTTAAAATGTTAACCTTTAACCTGAAAAATTTCTGAAATGGATTTGCCCTACATATAATTTGGAACAGTTACCACCAGTTTAGAGTCCGGTCTGAGATAACACAGATGTTCTGGCTGGCCTGGCTCTATACTTGCGGGCAAAGGCTTAAAAAAGCACCTTCATTTCAAGCACTTCAGGTTAATTCAAAACCAAAGTACAATAATTATTATGCATAGAAACTTTCAGCTGCAGATACCAGTATACAGACAGGAGATAGTTGTTTATATGCGTGCCAAATGAATGTCAAAATTTAATAACTAGACATAAAAAACTGGAATGAAATGTTCAATGTCTGGGGTGTGTTCCTGTATGCTTTCAATTTTTTTCACCAATTCATTAATGTTCATGAATGTTTTTAAAGACATTTAAGTTTCTGAAAAGTTTTATCTTTTTGCTATTTGTGTTCTGATAATGAGAAATTGTTTTAATTGTTTATACTTGATTTTTTATTGATTTATTCCTTGAAATTTTATGTGTGTTTTATAAAATGAAGGATAATTTAATGCTTTTTTTTTTAGGTGGAAATTTTATGTTTTTGAAGCAAGGAGGTTTTTACTATAAATACATATTATTCAGAGATCGTGACTAAATGTAGTTAAAGAGTATACAGACTTTTACCATTATAACGTCGTGGTGCACTACCCGTCAGCCTGTTACGTTTATTTTCGAAGCTGTAACTGTTAAAAGTTTGTTTGTACCAACGGATTCAAGCTTGGAAAAATCCAAAATATTCTTTATTCCTTAGTTAAGGCTATACTTTGAAACATTTTATAACATGGGGAAGATTGGAAGAGGGACTAGTCCATTTATGATATAATTATTGTGTCGCAACTTGCTGAGTCAAGGACACTATTTAGAAAAGCTACACAACAGATATAGGGGAATGCATGTGAAAAAGAAATCATTCCTGTATAAATAAATGAGATTGCTTCTAGTACAAGATAGGAGAATGCATTCTGTTATCATACACATAACAAAATGTTGCATAAAAAATGGGCAGTAGTTAAAAAAATTAAAATACTGTATTTAGAAAAGTGGAAAAGCCACACAAAAAAGCAAGCAATTAGTTTGTTACATGGTGTATTTTGGATAACTTTTCATCAATTTACATGCATGTCTCTCAATTAAATATTTTCTAAGCTCTTGGAAAACAAATTTCCAATAGTCACAGTTGAGTTACATCTGAAGTGTATAGTATCTTTCCACAACATCTATTCTCTAATTTAAGCCTCCTAATTTTTTTTTCAAAGTAACTGAATATTTCATGGAGCTAGGACAATCTGTTTTAATGTCATTCATTGGCGTTTTTTTAACTGGTGACCTGGTGAATTTCATTTTGTAATGTACACAAGACAATTCAATAACAAACATTAAATTTTCCCTTTTTTACTGTGTTTGTGCTTGATATAAGATATATATTTTATATACATGAACACATGATGTTACCCTTTATAATATATAAAGTTAATTTATGTTTTTTTTCTCTACTTTTATTATTGTGTTCCTATATTACATACAATATTGTGAATGACTTGCTGATAAAAGAACTTATATTGTAAGGATATTAGCTTGTAGGCTTTAATGATTTCCTCTCAATGAATAACAACAGTATTATGTTCAAGAGATTTATGTAATGGACAGAAATTGATTTGTTGTTATAGAACTAAATGTCTAATTAATCTTATATTGATTATAAAGTTCAAAATTCTCCCCTATTAGAAATATCATTAAAAAGATACTCGGTCATGGAAAACTTAGTTCAAATATTTTGCATCAATTCTTTAGAGTAAGATTTGTATATTATTTCATATGATTGAACTTTCATAATGTTTATTTTAGCTTTCAATGTGAAAAATACATATTTTGGTCTACTTTCTTTTCGGAAAGAAAATGTTCAAGTGGATATTTTATTATTTATTTATTTATTAATATGATTTATGTTCTGTAAATTTGTTAATTAGTTTGAGAAGAAGCATAATTTGTCACCTTAGTGCAGAAATGGATTAACTCCTATTGAATCTTAATAGGAGTTAACCCATTGCTGCACTAAAGTGATGCATTGATCATCATCCCATTCAGTGTCTCTTTTCGAAAACAGTGACAGAAGTAAAATGAAAAATAACATTATATTAAACACATTCAAAACTGGTATATTTTGAAATACAAATTGTTATGCTTTAGAAAAGTATGTGTATGCATTTTGCCCAGGCTCTATATTCTGTAGTCAGTCTCACAAGGCTCTACAGTCTATACTGCTGTGAATTTTCATCAAGGGGATCTGTGGCCTAGTCAGGTCAAGGTTTCTGCCTCACAACACAGGGATCATGGGTTCGAGCTTGGGTCACTGCCATGTTTCTTCATATGACAGCGGTGGTGGTTAGTTCCAGGAGGTGGACTCAAAAGTGATTAGTATAAGTTGCAAGAACTTGTTTTGTAATGGAAATTAGATAAAATATGTTTAAACCAAATTTTTCATCTTGTTATCCTGAAAATTAATAATAGACTGTTCCAAAAATTGAAATGCGGACAAGTCCATTTTAGACGTTTAATAACAGGTTATAATGATAATGGTTTTAACTTTTTTTTCCACCACAATAGCAAAGAATTATCATTTTATAGATTAACAGACAATGTTCTGTCATGAAGGAATTAGTAATATTAGAATTAATTGTCGTCCTTTGACAATGATGTTTCCCTTGTATTTGTCACCTTAAATAGATCAATCCTTCTTACTGAAGTTTATTGACTGACAAAGTAAAAAAATGGCAAATAAAATAAGATTTAAAATGACATAAGATTTGAGACAGGATTTCATATTAAATACCTTTGAATCTTTTTATGTATTTAACCTTCCCATGTGGTGATTTCTACTGAATATTTTCTTCAGATCAACTTGGAATTTTATATTTTTAATTTATCAGGCTATCAGCTGTAATGAATCATTTTAAATGGATCATTAAATTTTGATTCAGACAATTTGGCAATATTTTAGCTCTCCAGAATCGTATTTTTCATTACTTAAGAATATGCATTACCCGGTAAATAAATTTTTTTTCCAAGCTTTCTCTAATACAATAAGATATTAGCTCATGCCCCATTTCATTATAAATAGAATAAACAGAGTGACAATTTTCTGTTTGGCTTTGGAACTCTCAGTGCCTGAAAAGGCGGATGGACCCTGCCTACCGACACCTTTCTGTGGTGACAAGGGCTAATCAAAAAATGATAATGTCCATGAAGTAGTAAAAGCTTTGAGTGGTAACCAAATTATGTCAGCCAACAGTATAGAGCTGTAGGTTAGACTGCACCTTAGTTACTGCAGGCTTGCCTGGCTCTATAATGGTAGAAACTGCTAAAAATCACTTCTGATCCCAGATTTAGTGGCAACTGAGTTGAGAGGCAAATGTCTCAACAGCTAAGCTACTGTTGCTGTAATTAAGTTAGACTCAAACCCTAAATGACTTAGTTGAGAGGCAAATGTCTAAATAGCTAAGCCACTGTTGTGGTAATGAGAATCTGTATCATGAACATGAGCATTACTCTCTTGTTAACAATCTGACTGGTAAAATGTTTTAATCAATAAATAAAAAAAAGAAAGCTTTGATATTTTAATTTTAAATCATCCGTCCCACCTTTGTCCAAATTTATATGCAAAACAAATATATAATATTGAGATTCCTGTGTTGAAATCATGTTGATTAAATATTTTATTGTTTACTCTGATCTTCACAGATAACAGGAGGTGTGTTAATCTTTATTTCAGTATGAAAGGATTGTCATTGCGAGATTCAATAATCTCATTTAAGATGTTTTTTAAAGTTAATTTATTTTGATTTTTTTTTGTTGTTATCTAAATTTGATTTTTGTTTTTTTGATTTTCTCGGTGTGTGACTGTGTATCTTAAAATAGAAATGCCTTTCCTTATTACTGTGCTAAGGACAATTAAGTTGGTGAAAGACAAAAAAAGCAAGATTAGTGCTTTCATTGAAAACATAAAGTTATATAATGCAGGGATCCATCAATTATGACTTTTACCATGTTGTTGGATGTAAAACAACAAAAAACAGCAAAAAACTATTTTATTACTGAAAGCCCTGGAATCTTTCGTGAAATGTTCAAAATTCAGAGCAGTTGGATAAGGGTTAAGAACATGGAAAATATTAAACAAAATATTGTTGATTATAAGTGCCTTTGTGCATAAGTACAAGTTTAAATAAGGAATAGATAGTGTTGTTCGCGTAGTCATTTTACAATTTTTGTGTAATATAATTATATATAATTGTTGCTGTTGGTTGGTGTAATTTAAATTATTGTTGTTGTTGTCATAATTATTGTTGCCAATGGTGTTATAACTATTGTATCAGATGTCATGCTATTGTATTATTGAAGGAGAATAACATCTTAATATGCTATGGGCAGAATTGTTCAGTTTTGATATAATCAGTTTTGTGTTACTTTAGAGTAAGGGGATAGTTCAGACTTCTAAATCTCTGAGCAGTTTAATATCACCTTGGACAGAGCTATATACATATCTGGGTAATATACTTTGATAGCATTACATTTATTTTTACTTGCCATAAATTATATAGAATACTTTGATACATGCTTCTCAAACACATTACATTTTCATACCTTCAGATGTTTTCAAATATTGTAATTATTTTATTTTCAGGATAGTCCAGATGTAAAATGTAGGCAGAAATATATATTGGCGTTGGCGCTGTTGCCTTGGTGATAATGGAGATCCCAGTCAGCATAGCAGTGTCCAACCCACAAACACAGTCTACTGAAGGTAAGTTTACCAGTCTGTCTAACCCACAAACAGAGTCTACTGAAGGTAAGTTACCAGTCTGTCTAACCCACAGGGTCTATTGAAGGTAAGTTACCAGTCTGTCTAACCCACAAACACAGTCTACTGAAGGTAAGTTACCAGTCTGTCTCATCAACTGATGACAAATAACAACAACCCACAAACACAGTCTACTGATGGTGAGTTACCAGTCTGTCTAACCCACAGTCTGTCTATTGAAGGTAAGTTAACCAGTCTGACTATAAACACAAAACACAGTCTACTGAAGGTATGTTACCAGTCTGTCTTACCCACAAACACAGTCTACTGAAGGTAAGTTACCAGTCTGTCTATTCCACAAACACAGTCTACTGATGGTAAGTTACCTGTCTGTCTATTCCACAAACACAGTCTACTGAAGGTATGTTACCAGTCTGTCTTACCCACAAACACAGTCTACTGAAGGTGAGTTACCTGTCTGTCTATTCCACAAACACAGTCTACTGAAGGTATGTTACCTGTCTGTCTATTCCACAAACACAGTCTACTGAAGGTATGTTACCCGTCTGTCTAATCCACAAACACAGTCTACTGAAGGTATGTTACCAAACACAGTCTACTGAAGATAAGAGACTTATATAACAGAGGGACAAGAAGCTCTAAAAATAAAAAGATTTCCAATCCTGACCCACAATTCCTTGTTTGAGATTATTGACATCTTTTTGTATATTTTTGTATTACAATAACAAATTTTAGATAACATTGCGGCATACATATTGGTAAAGTTTTCTAGTGTCAAACATGGTGTTGGAATATTTCACAACGATGTGAACTTGCAGGTTAATAAATCTGAAGAATATCATGTCATAGCTTCCTCTCCATTTAAATATAGCTCTGTACGTGACACTGCACTTCTTTACTGGACAGTTGCTTGCTTTTATTTTAAATAATTAGTCCCCTCAAGAGTAAGGGTAGTGATGGCCTAGTTAAGGTGTCTGCCTCTCAACCCGTGGATCATGGGTTCGAGTCCTAATCCGGTCACAACCAACAATGTTTTTTCATATGACACCAGTACTGGTTGGTTCCAAGAAGCGGGCTTGAAAGTGATAAATATAAAATGCAAGAACTTGTTTTGCAATCAATCTTAAATAAATATGTTTAAACCAATGAGTCCCCCAACCCCACCCACCAATAAGATATATGTATAAAATTATGCCATAGTATGTCAACAACGAATTTGGTCAAATGGTACATTATTTAAATTTAACTGAAACTGCATTGTATGCAAATGTCTTTAAAATAGTTATTTGTTTGGTAAGTGTGTGCACTAAAGTCTGATGTGTCTGAGATTTATCAGTGATTGATTCGTCTAAGATGTATTTTAGTTGAGTACATACAAGGTTGTAAAAATCGAAATAATCCTGTTTTATGATGTGACAGTAAATTTTCATTTTTCTTCCTAATGAAGTGAGTGGGTGGCAGCATGGGTCACGGAATCTAGAGTCAAAATAAAATTGCTTAATTCAAAAAGGCAGCTTATTTGTTTTTGTACAGATGACGAAATATGGGATCTACTTATGATTTGATTACATACTATGAAAGGCTTTTACCCAAAGACGAAAAAAAAAACAAATAAAAATACTTTATTTGAATTTATAATATGTTTATTTTTTTTTATTGAATAAAATTTATAAGAAAGAGAACCTTGATCACATATTTTAAACAAAAGAGGGAAGTATTTTAGATTTTCATGCTGCATTTAGTTAAAAAATGGCGGCATTTAGGTTGGTAGTTTTTACTCAGGATCATGACAGTAAGCCACATTGAATTTACCAGAGCACAATTCAGTCACCGTAATTCCTTCCTGGGCAGGCTGTAAAGCAGTTTACCAGTAGTAGTTGCCTTCAGTTTCGCAAAGAACTGAAACTTCTGTACATGCCAGAGCAGAGGTACAAAGGGAATGACCATAGATAAGATTTCATGATCAATCTGCACCATCCAGGAATCGAATCTGGGTTGCCCGATCCACAGTCTAACGCTCTACCTATTAAGCTCATTCAGGACGGTGGTTAAATTAAAAAGCACTGCAAGAAAAATTAAAGAATGGGGGCCTCTACCCTGCTGCCATGCAATCAGTGCAGACAAAGATCAGCTGGCTCAACCATGCCATCATGGTCTACACAGTTTACTATTCAGTCAGTACATATTTTGAAATTTCCCCTAAAAATGATGAATGGTTTCATCCAGATTTAAAGATGGATGAGTCCATTTAAGATATTTAGTAAAGTAAGGGTTAAAGATGATTATATGAATGTAACATGTTTGAAATCATACTGAGAATGTTACAATGTGACATATAAACACTACCCCCATTATCAGTTTGCTTCATGCTGTAATACTACTGCTTGTTGTTTATTGGCATCTGCGCCGAAGCACGTTGCCCCTTATGGAATGAAATCAGATTTTGTGAAAGGGCAATTGCAAGTTCTCGGGCCTTTTCGTCGGCCATAATAGCCGATTGATATGAGGGTGTTTGATTATCAAAAATGAAATGTGGCGATATGTACAATGAATAGCGAACTGGATAATTTCGCAATTAAAACATATTCAAATGATATTATTGTATCCGTTAATAAATCGCGCTCTTTGATATTTTTATTATAGAATTATTTGAATTTTGAAAAAAAAAAAACAGAAATCGGTAATGCCTGTATGAAAGAAAAATATGCTTGTAAACTTTGTATATATCTTAAAGTGCATAATTATGGCTCCTGCACGATATCATAGCTACACTGTTAAAACTGTACTTAAAATAGCAGCATTATTCTTTTGATCCAGAAAATTTTAATTTGTTTACGTACATTATTTATGTGCATGAAATAACAAGAGACATGCTCTGTAACTACTCTGGAGAATCTACTTTATATTATAATGGACCCAACATAATTCTACTATGTATAGATTTTATAAAAATAGTTCGCAAGATACAGCTTTTTACCCTTTAAAGTGTTAATGTAATTTAAAATGCAACCCCAAGAAAAGTTTTTAATATACTCTTAGTCATATCAAAAAAAGAAGGATGTGTTATGTATGGCCGTCAATATTTAAAAAAATCACCCTGTCATTTATTTCGATATATTTCAAACAAATATTTGAACAGTTGTGAAGAACAGTTGCCGTCACTGTCACCCAATAATATTCCCCCGACAGAGGTTTATATTTCCATCAGTAATGATAGCTTGTGTTTATGATCGGCTGACCTAGGCATTTTATGAAACTAGGTGTGAAATAATGTACTGTTGCATTATCACTGAGTGGCAAAAATGAGCAAAATTATTCCGCTGTTATTCCTGGGAATCGATATTGGGACAAGTTTTCTAGATATTTACCTCGCCAATGTGGCAATGTTGATAAATGCGGTCCCATCGGGGGACTATCGTCAAACATAATGCTTTTACTGATATTGATTATAGTACTTGATATGTTCCACTATAGTTGATACCCCTGCCTTTACTGCTTCTCCATCAAACAAAACTTGTTTTATTTACGTTTAATTCTGCCAACTTGTTTTGTTATCATACTTGGTGGTTGGTTTTTGGTGTCATCTCACGGGAATTTTGTAATGATGAATATATGCAATGCAATCAAATTTTTATGTTTATTAATGGAATGGAATACAGATACAATATAACAAACTCAGTAATGTCACGATAAAATGAGATGATGTCACTGTTTTACTTGTACCAAATTAGAAGTATAAATTTAATTAAAAAACTTAAATATATGAAATTAAAACGAGTGTCATGATGTTTTTATAAACTGGAATCAGCTTATTCGTCCGGCTGTCTCCCTGTCCAGCGGTTTTTCCTTGTCTGCCCAATAACTTAAGATTCCTTTGACCCATATTTGGCATGGAGGTTGATCATGACCATTTTGTGATCCCTATTGATTTTGAAGTCACTGGGTCAAAGTTCAAGGTCACAGGGGCCTTGACTAAAAAAAGCTTGTCAGCTCAATTGCTAATTAAGAATGCTTTGGTCAGCAGTCTTCATATTTGGCATGACATTGTTTATGACTAGTAGATGACCCCTTTTGATTTTTAGGTGACTATTAAAGGTCAAGGTCACAGGGATTTTTACTATAATAAGCTTATCTGCTCTAATGCTTAAGAATGCCTGTCCGCAGTGTATTGATTTTGACATTTTCACATTTGAAGCATGTAGAATACATGAATACATAACTTAGCAATGCACTGCTCAGATTTGGCAGGGAGGTTGTCCTTGAGCTCTAAATGACCACTGTTGATTCTGACAAAGTGGTATGTGGGGGTATTCATGCCATGACATATAATCCTCATAATCACATAATTTTTTGCCAAAAGAAAAGATATAATAAAATAAAAATAAAAAGATAGATAAAAAATAAATAGATAAAAATATAAATTATAATTAAGAAAAACTGTTGGTTTTAAGATATGATAAAAACTATTGTAACAGTTAAGACTATCCACTGTGATAACATTTTTGAACAACATTAACAATAATGGTATACAGAAGTTTAATGCTACCAATAATACAGAGTCAATTACTATATATATGACATTGTCACTGGTTAAAAAAACAACTTTTGCAGCCTTAAAGACTCAAACCCTTTGTACCCTACCAATACTGTTTTCACAGCTTTACTGATTGAGCTATAGTGTCACTTGGCACAATCTCTCGTTTAAATGTGATCCATTATATATTATGACAAGAAATGTTTACTATTTTCTTCTTTCTTGATTTTTTTTTATGTTGATATCCCTACAAACTAACAACATTACCAAGTTCTGAATTCAAAGCAAAAAGGATTTCATTTAAAAATGTCAGCATGGTACAACACATGGTATAAACAAGGGTGTTTATATACAATGTTTAGATTGTTGTATTGTGTTTATGGTAGAGAGAAGATTAAAGGTGTCCCTACAGACACAACACAGTGACAACTAATGATAAAGCTAGTTGATGTGAGTTTATTGATTAGGGCAATCTATTTAGTCGTATATCTTTTGTGAAAAGTACTGGATGCGGCCATAATTGTATCGCAAAGACTTATTGGTATACACTTTTCCTATCCAAAGTTTTCTATAGTAATCGGAAAAAAGCGTATTTACGATACATGTGCTTGAAATAAAAAGCTCTCTGATGTTTCTATTTGGAGCTGATAATTTCACGAGGTTGTTGACTTGGAAAGGAAGATGACATGTTAAGTTGTTTAGGTTATAGTTTTAGAACAGCAATTGGAACTTTTACTTTGATTGGATTTTTTCTAGGCTCTGTTTGAGTCATATAAGCTTTGGAATTGGAAACAGTCTTTTGTTATTTAAAGGGGTTTCATTATTAGAAAAATAAAATAAAAGTGATGTACGGTATGAAGCCAGATACGTAACTGGTATGAAGCTGGCTGTTACATGATACAAATGACATGGGTAAGTGTTAACAGCTCTCATCGAAATGATGGAGATGTACCATTGATATTTTCTGTAGATCGCTAAAAATCTATACAGATAATTTGAAGAAAATCAATAATTTAGATTAGCTAATAAAATCTCTAGAAATTATGAAAAAATTCACCAACAACTTAATACAGAAGCAAGGGCCAGTCAAGATGAAATGTCTAAAACTGTGCCGTTGTTATGTACACGACTTATAGACTTATTTCAAAGCAATGGTGGCAATAAATGGTCTCAAAAAAACCCACAAAAAACATGCAGATAATGGTTGTGGGCATGTTATAAACTGCTGTTAAGCATAGAACATGACTTGTATCTTACTGAAATCATGAAAACAGGTAAGAAAGTGAAATATAGATAAGTAAATTAATAGTCAGTCATACAGATATACACTGGATTGAATCGACAGCTGACTGTGGGTAAAGTAACAGTGACCAATAGAGGCATTTGTCTAACTTGGTTCTATACATATTATAATTATGATGTTATTTATTAAATAATTTGAAGCATGTCCAAAACAAGAGTCCAAGGTTTGTTAAATCTTCTTTCACATATGGACTTGATAGTTTTTGAATCAACATATTCATTATTTTATCAGCAGCAACAAAAAATCTGTAGAAAATATGAAACCATGTTACTAGATAATTTATATCATAATGACATAAATATTATATTCTCTTACACTTCCAATAAATTCAAGGATGGGCCTAATTATGGACAGCATTAGAACTTCTATAGTTACCAATTAGTTTATACAAATTTATTTTAGTTTGATTGTGTTGGAAGCTGTAAGCTTATTGAAACACTCTCGAATCCGTTCCTGGAACCAACCAGTACTAAACAATGAATGTAAAGTTTCTTGCTCAAGGAAACAACGGCTTGCCCCTGACAGGGTTTGAACCCACTTGGTTAGCAATTGTAACATTTACAAATTTGTTTAACATTCAACCAACCCTAAACTCTAAAATAAACATATATCAATCATGTACAATGTATAATATTGATATTTTATAATTTCAGAATACATTCCAAGTAACATACAGTTACCAAAGCAGCTTGAATCTGTGAAGGTAGCTCAGGTTCTACCACGAGCGAGACATCGCTGGAACACCAATGAGGTATGTGCAGCAGTCCTTATTCTTATACCTTGAAGGTGCTCCACTGAGGTCCATAGGTCTATAAACATAAAAACTTGAAATTCTTACTTATATTCACTGGGGCACTTAAAATGTAAAAAATGATGATAAAGAAATATACTCATAATTTGATTGAAAAATTTATGTCAAGTACAGTTAATGGCCAGATTTGAATTTAAAACATTTTTACACTTTTGTTTGACCAACACAAAATAGTACAAAAATCTTGAAAAAATATTTCCAGTCCCGTCATATCAAGATAGATAAAAACAGAATCCCTGAAGAAAGCGTAACACAGCAAAATTGAAAATGTTGCAGCCTTAAGTTTAATTGAGCCTGTTCATAGACTTGCAAGCTACCGTCCTTGCACCCTAGTGTGGCTTAAGCAGAATTCAACATTAAACGTGAACTGGTAAAATTTTGAATTTTGAAATATCCGTAGAAAGGTCCATAACTTTAAGATTGATTTTGACAGAATTATGGCCCTTTTTGAACTAAAAAGGCTCTACATTATCCAAGTTCATGCAACTGAGAATAGTCGAGCACTATGTCCGACAGCTCTTGTTGCAGCTTCTTATGTTTTATAATGTTCAATTTGTATTTCAGGAAATTGCTAGCATATTGCTGGCGTTTTCTCGCCATACAGACTGGCAAAATCATGAGGTGAAGCAGCGACCACCCAGTGGCTGTATGTTCCTATTTAACCGGAACAGTGTACGCTACAGGAAAGATGGTTATTGTTGGAAGAAACGGAAAGATGGTAAAACTATACGAGAAGATCATATGAAACTTAAAGTTCAGGGCTTAGAAGTAAGATAGTTAAGATATTACTGTAACTTTTTTTTATTTCTTAAGGTATCAGCTTCAAAGTTCAAATATATGTAAGTAAGACAGTATAGATATATTGTCTATATTACGTGCAGCATTAACTTCAAATTAAGTTCTGTCATTAGGTGTTAATGAGTTAATTATTTGCTTGTATATATTCTGCAAACTTCATTTGTATGTACTATTAATTTGTCGCATATGTGTATGATGACTCTTGGGTATTGGAGGATGTAATCTGTTGCTATGAGGAATGAAGTTGTAAATTCATATACATGTACTAAAATAAGATCAAAGTGTTGAATGGAAATACAGTCGGCATCGTACTTGCGTCCACCTTTATTAAGCGACTTTTTTATTAAGCGGCCGCATAAAATCCCTCCCGATGATTTTTACTACTTAATTTAATTCCATTAAACGACTATTTTATATTGCGGCCAGCAGCCACTGAATGTCGGCCCAAATGTACAAAATTAAGTGTTAAAGTATTTATTAAACGGCCGTGACAAACAATCGTCCCTGCGGGCATTCTCACCTGTGTAATTAGCGAGTAGGTTAGATGTGTAAAAGCAAACAAACAAATATTTTTCATGGTCATTGGTCACAAATAATTGTCGTTTAAAAACGAAAAAAAAATGAAAAGCAATTGCAATCGTTTCAAAATCGGATTTTCCGATCGTAATATTATTGTGACATATTTTGTCAGAGCAATTATGTATCACAACACCGCATTTGCATAGTTTTGTCATGTGTTCAGAGTGACC
>NW_026857527.1:0-85000 GCF_026571515.1 Ruditapes philippinarum | reverse complement strand
TAAATGGACTTGTCTAATTTTCTTAAATATGAACTAAACCATTCATCATTGGTAGTGCAAATTGGTAGTGTAAATATATGTATGTAGTGACTAAACAGTGAACAGTGCAGACTTTGTTAGTGCCAGCAGAAAACACTTATTCACTATAACTGTACTTATAACCAAAAAGCAATAGATGATAGATATGGTTCTGGTAATTGGCAAATGAGTAACTTTTTGGTCACTATAAAATGTACACCAAAATTAAAAAAGCTTTGAAAAATAAAAATAAAAGTATTTGTTAGGCATACTAAGCCTTTGATGATATAATTTATCCACCTTGTGGCCTATGGGGATGAGTAGTTAAGGTCGTTGACTTTGGACAGCTTGCCCCTCACAGCTTTTAGTTTAAATAGTAAGTGTAGAAAATCACCAAATAAAGTTAACAGTGTTGATGTGCCTTAAAAGCTGACATAGAATAAAACAACAACAAAAGAACCACAACATTCATCTATTCTAAAATACATAACACCTGTCCATTTTGGTAAGAAAGTTATATTAGCTTTGGTGCATTTAATCATATTAGTCCAAATTTTCGGGTCCTTCTTAACTGTAAACGACTATAGACAATACAGAAAGTTTTTACAGCTGAGGCTGACTTCTTCACAAATAATCAGTTTAGAGTTATGTCTGCTAGGACGTGGCTGTGTTCTTCATGTACACTATCACCAGAAACACTTATTACAACCATATTTGGCATGATGTCAAAATTGACCATGCCTATTTGAAAACTCATTTCATACGTAATAAACATTGATGTGGAAAGTTTTTGTCAATTCAGCCAAATTGTCTGCAAGGTTTGCAATAAATTCACATTAAAAATTTCCCGAGAGGATTTTAAAAGAGAATGTAATAGTAACAATGGAACCATTATTAATTTTTTCCGGCATTGCGTTTATTTATTGGTATCAATAATGTATATTTCATGAGGATAGGTGATGAAACATTCCGATATCTTTTAATATTATGTACTAACTTAGTGATGATTAAGCATCAAAATGATTTATAAACTGTCCCATCAGTGGTGTTGTAGATATTCATATCAAAATATTAACCCTTTAGCAGGAAATAGTTGTGTCAGTGGTTTAGTGGTTTAGGTGTCTTTTCTAAACTCGGGGATCATGGGTTCAGTCTTACTAAGGTCAAAACCATAACTGACTAATTGATTTACTGGTTAACTAACTGATTAACTAACTGATAAATAACTGATCAACTACAAACTGGTTAACTAATGGATTAACAAACTGATTAATTAATTGGTTAACTAACCAATGAATAAGTGATGAACCACTAACTGGTTAACAAATGGATTAACAAAATGGTTAATTAACTGGTTAACATGTGGAGGATAATTTGACTCTACAGCTTTGATATAGGCCTATTTTTATTGTTGATAAACTGCTGATTTGGCAGTATTTCATATCACAGATGCTGGTGTCAAATTGTGCAAAATATTCAAGCTTTTGTAAATATTAAAAGATGAGCATTTTAAAAGGTTTTCCCTCACTTTATTTACTGTCAAAATATTTTTTATTTAGAATATTAGTTGCGGAGGAGTTTTAATCTTGATAACAGCAAAATGGGACACATGAAAATATGTGTATTTTGTTAAAGTAAATATGCTAATGGAAATAAAGTGTCGCGTTACCACCATTTATTTGATGTTATACATTAAATTGAATAATTTAAATTTTAAAGTTGAATTTTTTTTTTCAATTTTATTTTCAATGGTATGGAAGCGGATATATATCATGTAACAATGACTAGCATTATAAATGCATTCAATACCATTAACAGAAGGCTATAATGGATTATTTCTGGTGCGTTTTAAATGCACAGAAAATGTAAAACCAATGTAGCTCGTTCATTTTATCAATAAATCTTGAAAAGCTGCATTAAATAACATTAAGGCCTTTTAAACATGTTTTTGTTTTTGTTTAAAAAGTAGAAATTGTTGTGTTCATTTTGAAAAGCAATATATTGGTTAGTTTAAAATTCACATTAAAAATTTCTTCTTTTTTTTCAAAATATACTTGAGCGAAATAATGATCAGATGTAATGCTTTTAAGCTAAAGTAGGAGCTACCATAAAAAGCATATTGCACTGATAATAAGAATGTTCTAGTTTGACCTTTTATTTTGCAGAAATTTCTTTTTTTTTTTTAAATATGTTTTGGTGGTTAATTTGATTTTGGGAAGAACATGTTATTTAATTCTTAGTTAAACTTTTTTAATATGGGAGTGGTTAATAAATGGTGATTGTTTATTCTGTAAGAATGATTTCATACGGCTTAAGAAAAATGCTTAAGAACGGCTAGAGTATTAATCTTTAGTAAAAGACTTGCCCTGTTGTAAAGTGGAACAGTCTGTTGAAAGCTGTAGGGATATTAGTATTAAAATACATGAATTGCTATGCAGACAGTATTAATAAAAAAAAAAAAAAAAAAAAAAAAAAATGGAAAAGAAAACAACAACATAAATACATAAATGTGGTAAAGTTCAGTGAAAAATGAGAATTTATATATTACAGAACCCAGATATAGTTTTAGTACATTATCTCAACGTCCCATACCCTAACAACACGAAGCTTAGCATTCCAGTGATGAATTTTGCCATGGAGAAAAAAGAATGGACCAAGGAGGAATTGGTGGAGCAGCTTAAACCAATGTGTTAGTATTTTATATATAAAACACCATACAAATAAACACCATTCAAAGAGTATATAAATAATACATGGCTTTGTGGGTAACAGTAAAAATAACTTCCCGAGGAAAATACTGTTACGCAAGGCTTTAGCAGTATTTTTACGAGGGGTGGTATTTTTACTGTTACTCAAAAACCCATTTGTTATCTATTTTATTAACCCGAACAATAACTGTGATGATTTTTGTGCCCCCACTATAGGGGGGGCATTAATAGATTTACACTTGTCCGTCCATCTGTCCGTCCATCCATTCTCTTTTTGTGTCGCACATAGCTCAAAAAGTATTTGACCTTTAGTCATGAAACCTTATAGAAATGTTGATCAGCATGTGTAGTTGTGCACCTGGGTATTTTTGTGTGGATGTATTTAGTATTTTTAAAGTAATTGCCCTTGACTTAGTAAAAATTTTCAAAATTCAACTTGTGTTGCAAGTAACTCAAAAGTATTTAACCTGTAGGCCTGAAAGTTTTCAAGAATGTTGGTCAGCATGTGTACTTATGCATAAGATTGACAAATCAGTGGAGTGTGGGGGCACCCGTGTCCTATGGACACATTTCTAGTTTATGATGATTTTATTAACCAGGTTTTCCGAAGGAAAAAACTGGTTATTAGATTGAGGTATGTCGGCGGGCGGGCGGGCGGACGGCGGGCGGGCGTAAAACAATTTCTTCTGTGCGCAACTCCTCCTACATTTCTCAACGGATTTTGACCAAACTTTCAACAGAAGCTTTGTCATCAAGTGCCCCTGGCGCATAATTGTCCCGGGGTTTTTGCGATTAGATAATATTTGACCTAATTATGGCCCTTTGTTCTTTTCCTATATAAAATATATAGTGAAACAATTTCTTCTGTGCGCAACTCCTCCTACATTTCTCAACGGATTTTGACCAAACTTTCTCAGAAGCTTTGTCATCAAGTGCCCTGACACATATTGCCAGGGTTTTGCAATGTATATATTTGACCTAATTATGGCCCTTTGTTTTTTTTTCCTTATATAGAATATATATAGTGAACAATTTCTTCTGTGCGCAACTCCTCCTACATTTCCAACGGATTTTGACCAACTTTCTCAGAAGCTTTGTCATCAAAGTGCCTGACACATATTGCCAGGGTTTTTGCAATTGGTATATATTTGACCTAATTATGGCCCTTTGTTTTTTTTCCTTATATAGAATATATAGTGAACAATTTCTTCTGTGGCGCAAACTCCTCCTACATTTCTCAACGGATTTTGACCAAAACTTTCTTAGAAGCTTTGTTATCAAGTTGCCTGGCACATATTGTCGGGGTTTTTGTGATTGGGATAATATTTGACCGCATTATGCCCTTTGTATATTTTTTTTCCTTATACAGATAATTTTTAATATATAGTGAAACAATTTCTACAGTGCGCAATTCTCCTAACATCTTCTCATTGGATTTGACCAAACTTTCACAGAAGCTTTGTCAATCAAGTGCCCTGGTGCTTCACTAAAGTTCCCATGTTTCTTCCAAGAACCATCATTCAAGTATTTTTTTTAAAATTGTGAACATACTTTTCTTGATATGGCACAAAACACGCACACGCTCAATATTGTTGTACCAAAAGAGAAATGACAAAGAGACGCAAAAATGCAAAATTAAAGCAAAAATAAAGTACTGTTTACCTTTCCTAAAACATTTGGGGAAAAAAAAGGCGAATAGACAACATAAAATTCTCAATCATTTTTGTTTGAGGAATATTAAAAAAGCCATAATTCCTCCTAAAAGTTCAATTAAAAACAAATGCCCCTTCATGACAAAGCTTCTGTGAAATATTTTGCTGAAAACCTGGTTGCATCGCATTGCGATGTTCCTTGTTTTATTTTATTTAGAACATAGACCATGTGACCAGATTTTATACTGTTTAATATACTATTACCGTTTAACAGTACAAATTTCTTAGTCACATGGTACACTTGCATTAACAGTATAAATAACTCCCAGTGGTCTATTGGAATTTAACATTACACAAAAAATGAGGGGTAATAAAATAAAGCTATAGCTAATGAAATATTTTTATAGAATTTTTATAGAATTTATAAATCATGAAATTATTTCATTTTGGCAAATTCATGGTTGATTCCCAAAAGAGTTGTAAAATACAATGTTATTTAACACACATGAATATTGTATGTAGACAGAATGAAATGTTCCAGAACAAAATATAATTCTGCTATTTTAAAGTAAGGTTTTACCAATTTAACAATGATTTTATGCAAATTCAATTCAAATTCAAATAGTTTATTTTCGTCTCATCACATGTAGAACAGATACATCACAATGAAAATGAATAAAACTGATAAAAGTACATACTGGGATCCTACATATTTACCGGACAATCAGTTTACCAGACAAAAGCTATTACTGCTGAATAGTGCTTTATCTTTTGCTTGATTCAAAAATCATACAGTAGGAATCGTACACACACTTTCTATTTCAAAGCAAATAACAACAAAACCACTCTCAGGCATATATTGTTTATCAGTTCTTTATCTACTAACATGCCCTTTTGTTTTATTGTTATTTCATGACCTTGTCATGCGGGGGAATAATCTGTTCTGCGCAGGCCCGAATATGGAGACCCTTAATGGGTTTTTAGATAGGTTTTACTTTTAATCTTTTCAACGTTACCTCAAGAGACAATCGTAACATATTTTAATGATAGAAAGTTATTTTAAATTTAGTCTTAACAGTATCTCGTTGTTTTTATCCCCCCACAATATGGGAGCATATAGCGTTGCACTTGTCCGTCCGTCCGTACGTCCCGAAATCTTGTGAACGCAACTCCTCTTAAACCGGATGGCATATTTTGGCTTAAACTTTCAGGGATGAACAACCTTAATGTGTAGATGGTAGTTAAGAAGGAATTTTTGCTGCGACCATAATATTTAAGAGAAATTATGGCCCTTTGTTGAATTTTTTTTCAACTTATATCATGTAGAAATTTGTGAACGGCCAACTCCTCTTAAACCGGATGGCCATATTTGCTTGTAAACCTTTCAGGGATGAAAAATCAAACCTTAATGTTGTAGATGGTAGTAAAAGGAAGGGAATTTTGTCTGCGACCAATTTAAACCAGAAATTATGGCCCTTTGTTGATTTTTTTTTACTAAATAAGCTATGTAAAAATTTTGTTTGAACGCAACTCCTCTTAATACCGGATTGCATATTTTGCTTAAAACTTACAGGGATAACAACGCATCAGGTTGTAGATGGTAGTAAGGAAGGAATTTTTGCTGCGACCAAAATTTTACAGAAATTATGGCCCTTTGTTGATTTTTTCAAACTCTATACTATGTAGAAAATTTTGTGAATGCAACTCCTCTTTAAACCAGATGGCAGATTTTGCTTAAACTTCCAGAGATTAACAACCTTAATGTGCAGATGGTAGTTAAGGAAGGAATTTTTGCTGCGACCAAATTTAACAGAATTATGGCCCTTTGTTGATTTTTAGTTTTCAACTTGTGGCACATGTAGTCCAAAAAATATTTGACCTAGAGTCATAAGATTGACAGAACAGTGGTGTGTGGGGGCATCCGTGTCCTATGGACACATTTCTAGTCTTTTACAAAGAAGTGTTAATTATAAAAAACATATAAGGAAACGGGTAACGCCCATGGGAGGAAATCTTACAAGAAATATAATAAAATGAATTTTATGGCTTTTGTAACATGCTACATGATGATCAAAAGGAAACTGTATGACAAGGAACAGAATTCCATTTCACACGTTTAAGGATCATTAAGAATCAATACGTTAAAGGGAAAGACAAGGTTAGAATAAAAACTTGATTTCAGAAAAAGAATACTATAAATAATAAATCTGCAAATTTTCTGCCGCCAAATAATAATATTAAACGAATGAAACAAAATTTAAATTCGCTAAAGTCACCGATTTCCTACAAATTAGTAAAGAGCGGCCATGGTTTGTGTATTGGCCGTTAATAAAAAAGGCTGGTCGCGTGATGTCATTTCCACCCACCATCTTTAGATTTATGATAAATCTAATTGAATTTTCGTAAGGGAAATTTAATATAATAAAGTATTGACCAGACTATTTAATTTTCACAGGAGGTGGTAGAGGAGATTTTTTTAATGGTTCAAAATAAAAGTAACAATATCCAAAAAAAAAAAAAAAATGTAAATAATAATGAAAAAATAAGAAGAAAAAAATCCGTCTGCTGGTCGCATCCACCCTCAGGCCAGTGATGCCGTCTACTTCCAAACGATGCTTAGATGTTCGTTAAAGTTTATTTAATGTAATTAAACAATATTTCACAGATTTTAATTATTTCTAATGTTATATGTAAGAAATTTTCAACAATTAAATAATGCAATTAAATAAGCAAACGCACCAAACGAATTAATTGGCGGTTAATTATTGATATCGGCCGATAATTAATCATTATTATAAAATCCTACTAAAACGTGTTCTAATAGTACATGTAATTAAATTTTTTGCAGTTTGATTCGACTTTCAAATTAAAAGGTGTGAACAAATTGGATAATTGAAGTACTAATTTCAAAAAATATAAGCAAACTCTTTTGAAAAGTAAATTGTAAATCATGTCTGTCAACGTATGATGCTGGGCATCGTAAATCGTAAGCCTAATATTAACTGCAGGCAAAACACTTTTATTGGCTGGCTCAAAAATCTAATTTGCATAATTTATTCACCAATTGGCTGGTTCTTACTACTTATGTCTAATACGTGTGCATTGTCCATTTTAATTTGTTCCTATTTGCAGCATAATGTTTCCTGTCAGCTGTGTACTGGACGATTTTATTACCCCTTTGTTGCTCTGTGCCGAACAGACCTTTTGATCATGCACAATGTTGCCCTGATTGGTTTAATCACCCTTGTCAAATATCTGATGACGAAATAGACATCTATTTTTTTTACGCTTGCATCAGTGAACTAAATGACCTAGGGGAAATTAGTTGCCACAACCTGTCAATATAATATGTAAAATTACAGCATGTTCATAAAATAGCAACACATTTTTTTCAGTTACCAAAATCATTTTAAATATTAAAAAGTAGATTTATGATTTTTTGGTTTTACTGGATTAAATTTACGTGTAGTAAAAAAAAAATGCATACCTGTGTTTGGAAAGGGATTGGGGTAAGTAGATAACGTACAGTTTGTTTTAATACGATATAAGTCTGGCTGCCGATTTTCCTGCGGCCATTCTCATAATTAGCGTCAATTGTGGAAAATCGCATCCTTAAGCAGATCTCTTGCATGTTGGATTTAGTTGATATTTTACGCTGAAAAAAAGATACAATGACCGGCGAATGTATCCTATTCGACAGCTTGGTCTAGCGAAAATAAGTACAAAAATAAAGGATATATCATCAATTTGAAGAAAGTTTCTCATACGTACCCAAATTAAATTGATGGTTTATCTTTGAAAATTAAGCAATCATTTGCTTATATCATCAAGCAAGCTTGAAAATCGGACAAATGATAATTAATGTCGCGGCGTCTTCATTAATTAATAAAACAATTCAGTTGCCATATGATGTTTTCATAAATAATTTATAATGTACGCAATAAGATTAATAAGTTCTTCCATCAAGATCATATTTCAGTTGTACCAGCGTGTACACCTATACAAGGAAGTGGGTGTAACACGTCACAATCTCGATCTCGTCTGTCTCGTGAGAATGACAGAACGCCAAAATGGCAGCGCCCATGAACTTTTTCTCAAGTAAAAAAATAGTGTCTTAAAACATGAATTTTTCACTTATAGGGTTGATGTCAACAGAAAAACTGTCATGGTACCTCTTTTTAAATGATGAATATTTATATTAGACAGACATCAATCCACCCATTCCTATTCCTTTAATTGAGTTAATAGTGTTAATTTCAATTACACCCTATATTATTGGCCTCTTCATAACAGGCATGACTGCCGTGTCTATTTCTAGTGACATACTGGGTTTTTAAATATCTTAACCTTGCCATTCTATAGTCGTAGTCTCCTGCTGATTATTTAAAGATTAATTTCAATTCACGACTTCAAAACTTTTTTAAACACAATGTCCGGTAAATTGAGTGGTTTACACAATTTTTTTCCTCTTATAATGCCCTACTTTAAAGACACATTTCTACGGTCAAATGTTTAATTTCATGTTTGATAAAGGAATATTTACGTGCATTAAGAACCCAAATTTAATTTGGGTAAAATTCCATTCTTTTTTATTATTTTAAATAAAAGTTACAGATCAAAAACTTTATATTTTGTCCGGTAATATGTAGGATCCCAGTATGCCATTCAATACAGAATTATATGAGACGTGTAAACAAAGCTTACATTCGTAATATTTTGAAAGTATTCTTATAAAATTTTGTTTCTTTTTGTGGCGAAAAACTATTAACATATTCCTGAAATATATAAGCCATGGAGGATTTACACTAATGATGGAGTTTTTTCCTTGATTGATGGAATCTTAATGAATAATGTATACAACAAATGATTTGAAAGAAACATAATTGATTCCATAGTACCCATTGACCTCAGGATGAGGTTGTATATTATTAAAGGTATATTACTTGTATATTTTAAGATATATTACTTGTATATTTTACTATATATTACTTGTATATCTTACGTTATATTACTTGTATATTTTACAGTATATTACTTGTATATTTTATGGTATTACTTACATATTTTATGGTATTACTTGTATATTTTACTGTACCTTACTTGCATATTTTACAGTATATTTCAGGGTTTGTATAATTTACTGTATATTTCATGTATATTTTATGGTATTACTTGTATATTTTATGGTATATTAATTGTATATTTTACATTATATTACTTGTATATTTTACAGTATATTTACAGTATATTACTTGTCTATTTTACAGTATATTATTTGTATATTTTTTTTTACTTGTGTATTTTACAGTATATTACGTGTGTATTTTACACTATTTTACTTGTGTATTTTACTCTATATTACTTGTGTATTATACACTATTTTACTTGGGTTTTTTACACTATATAACTTGTATATTTGATCCAGTAAGCTGGGAAAATTACCATATGACCGTAACATATGACTTTTACCCCACACAGAAAATTAAACAAAAACAAAATTAATGAAATGCAATGCTAACCATTCCCTTTTTGTGTTTGGTTTTATGTTCCCAACAACACAGTATAGGTCATATGGCGACTTTCCTGCTTTACAGGAAGACCTCAGATTTCCCTCTGTACATAATATTTCAAACACTAGCTGGCATCTTAGTAGTGCTAAATATATATATAAAAATCTACTTGATGAATAAATATTTTATTTTCAGTTTCCAGCATTGATGGGGAGTCTTTACCTGTGGTAAATTTGCAAACTTTTTATTATTTTTAGATCTTCCATTTGTTACATTATATAATATGTTTTTCTCTCCTTTCTTCAACATGTAATTTATATTATTATTATGATTTTGAAAACAGCTGTAATATGTTCTGAGGGGGAAAAACCTCTCAAATCTCATGAAATAAAGAATGCAAATAATTTAATGTGCCTGTTTGTATGATTATACAATTTCACATGTAATTAAGATCATTACAAAAACATAAGTAGATTTGAAATCCATTAGTGCAATAACTGATTAACTCCTATTAAATTTAGAAGGACTTATTCTGTTATTGCACTTAAAGGTGATGAATTATGTTAGAAATAGAGTGAGTAAGACACAATGCCTGACAGTTTTGTATACAAAGTTTCCAAGATTTTGATACTAATCAAAAACCATTATCAGTATTACAGTTTGTTGTGAGAATTGCAAAAAAAAAATTTAAAAAAATAATTTCAATTTAGGGATATTAAAAATAGTAGGGTTGTCACTATAAAAATGGGAACTGTTTAAATGGCGTCTTAATAACTGTGTAAAATGTTTAAACAACTGTATTAAAAGAATCTTAGATATTTAAGCATTAACTTTGTTTTTATGATAAGATACTCCTAAAAAAAGGACTTGACTTTCTTTTCTCAGCTGGTTTGTGGAAAGATGGTCATTTTACCAAGGTGTTTACATGTTGGACATTATACACAGATGGCCTCCTGGTGTATTACCCTGTTACCATCAAAATGATTAAAGTCTTAATACTCCCCCTGTGGCTGAGAGGTTGCCTTTATGGGTTGAGGCATCAGAATTGCATCAATCATTTAACTCTGTGTGATTGTAAGAGGAGACTAAATTGGTTCAAATTACTCCAGTCTATTTATCTCTTAGCTCCAGCAGGTGTGGTAGTTTTGACCTCTGTCATTGCTTTAATTTTGTAACACACAAGGTTAGCCAGAATCATCTTTCCTGTTTCGGTGCCATACCTAAATTGTGTTGGTGCATCGTAAAACGAAACAGAATAAGCAAGTGAAAGTCTCTATATGGCCATCACACTGTCAGTATGTCTTAAAACCTCGTAGGTAATATTATACTTTAATCTCACTCTGTCTAGCAATTTTATCTCTCTCTCTTTTTTTTGTAGCTGGATGAGACAATATTGACTTTGGTTCAACGGCTAATGGACAACCAGGACAGGTTCAAAGTTGAGCCTCAAATCTGTGGTTCAAGTTGCCAACCTCATACTTCACTATCGGCCACCAGTGGGTACAAGCCTCTGCCAGTACTGCCAGACAAACATGATCATAGATTTGTTCCCAGCACTCTCCCTCATCCCTCCGGCACCCTCCCTCATCCCTCCGCAACCCTCTCTCATCCCTCCACAACTATCACACAACAAACTCACACCTTACAAAACCCACTGAATCTTGCTCAAGGTCCACTGATATTGAACATTGGAAATCTAGGGGGTGGTCAAATGATGCTAGTGGCCAGTCAGAATGATGCGTCTCAGTTATCGATTTTAACAAATACTACAAACTCTGGGCAGCTACCGAATATAGAATCAAGGGAGGTCACTCCACAACTAACGAGAGAAATGAGTTCGCAGGTTAGAGATGTATCAACGCAGGTGTTATGTAGGTCGGTTTCATTGTGCGAGCCGAATGACTCTATTAACGCAAGTATTATGGCTCGTTCACAAAGCCACGATAGTTGTAATAATGTGACTGTGATTCCATCTCATAATATCAATTTTACACATCAGCAGGGGCAAAGTCAAACTAATGGTTTTCATAATATGGGGACAATACAAGGTACATCTGATATACAACAGATGGACACCAAGCCTGAGGAAACAAAATCTAACTTAAACCCAGTTGAAAATTCTTTCGTACAAGCAAATATCCAAACCTCAGAGACAAATAACTTCACTAGTCTGTTTTCATCGAATAATTCTAACAACAATTCTATGGTAAGCTCATTGTTAGATGAAATAAGTGGTGCAGACTTCCTTACTGCGGACAAGTTCTCGCCAATGGAAGAAAACAAGAAAGGTTTTGGTCATTTAGGAGACAGCTTCGAGAGTCTGCAAGGAACATTCAATACTTTACAAGGATCTGATTTAAACCTAGACCAGTTAGATCTAATAGACATGCCTGAGCTAGAAAGAATGTGCAGTGTCCTTACGAACTCTGGGGACATTGCTGAACTCCCTGCAAACATGGAAATGAATACTAATCAGTGCCAAAAATCACAGAATCTTGAAAACCAGAAAGTGGGAAGTATTTCCATGACTCAAACCAATATAGGCAATCTCAATGCAAATAATTTCTCTCGTAATAGTAGTGAACAGAGAGGGAGTATAGGTACAGTGAATAGTGATGTTGATTCTAGTTGTGTGACCTGTGGTACCTCAAGGTCACAAGGTCAAGGTCAGGATGGAGAACTGCCACCTATGGGAGGCAGGGGAGATAATTTAGTGCATACAACAAAGACACCATGTACAATAGCAACAATTACAGATTTCTCACCTGATTGGGCCTACGCAGAGGTTTGTGGTTTTTTCATTCTTTCAAAATATTGTGGCATTTTAGGTCATTTTTATGCCCCCACAATGTGGGAGCATATAGCGTTGCACTTGTCCGTCCGTCAGTCCGTCAGTCCGTACGTCCCGAAATCTTGTGAACGCAACTCCTCTTAAACCGGATGGCAGATTTTGCTTAAACTTACAGGGATGAACAACCTTAATGTGTAGATGGTAGTAAAGGAAGGAATTTTCGCTGCGACCAAATTTAACAGAATTATGGCCCTTTGTTGATTTTTTCACTCGATACTATGTAGAAATTTTGTGAACGCAACTCCTCTAAAACCGGATGGCAGATTTTGCTTAAACTTACAGAGATGAACAACCTTAATGTGTAGATGGTAGTAAAGGAAGGAATTTTTGCTGCGACCAAATTTAACAGAATTATGGCCCTTTGTTGATTTTTTCACTATATACTATATAGAAATTTTGTGAACGCAACTCCTCTTAAACCGGATGGCAGATTTTGCTTAAACTTACAGGGATGAACAACCTTCAGGTGTAGATGGTAGTAAAGGAAGGAATTTTCGCTGCGACCAAATTTTACAGAATTATGGCCCTTTGTTGATTTTTTCACTATATACTATGTAGAAATTTTGTGAATGCAACTCCTCTTAAACCGGATGGCAGATTTTGCTTAAACTTCCAGGGATGAACAACCTTAATGTGTAGATGGTAGTAAAGAAAGGAATTTTTGCTGCAACCAAATTTAACAGAATTATGGCCCTTTGTTGATTTTTAGTTTTCAACTTGTGGCACATGTAGTCCAAAAAATATTTGACCTAGAGTCATATGATTGACAGAACAGTGACGTGTGGGGGCATCCGTGTCCTATGGACACATTTCTAGTTTTGTAATTGTTTAGCATGATCGTCAATGACACTTGATCTGTACAGCTGTGTGTGATTTTGACAGAGCCATCAATAGTCGAAGATTGAAAAAAAAATGTGGAACTTTTTTTTTGCAATGAAGTCTAAAAATTAGATTTAGGGAGTGCAAAAAGCAAGATATATAATGGAATAAAATTGTTTGTAATGGAAGGTCACTGAAGACAGTCATAACTATAGTTACTGATATATTTCAGTTCATTTTAAAACATAAATGCTGAAATTGATATACAGTGAAAGTTGAGAAAACCGGACGGCTTTCGGACCGAGGGTTTTGTCCGGTTTTCTCAGCGGTCCGGTATTCTCAATGTCCCCTTCAGCTATTCAGGATCCTATAAACCGAGCAATAACTTACAAAGGATGCTGAACGTATATTTGCATTTTCATGATCATGAGTAAGTATATTGCTTAATAAAGAAATGATAAAAATACTATACAATATGTTTTAATTGTTTTTGTCCCATTATTGCATATAAATACAATAAAATTTTGGATTTAAACGAACAGCAGTTACCTCATAACGATAAAGTCCGATTACACCCGCATATGTTTACATTTGGGTAATGGATAATGATTTAACGAACATAGTTTACTTTGTTTGTTTATAATAATGCCCCAATTGTTAATATTGCTTATACATGTACCATGTTTGTCAGATAGAGATTTTTAAAGTAGGTCTTGGCAAAGTTTTACTGTCTTTAACTAATTTAAATTTGTCACTATTAGACAGCTCTTGTCGAATTCTTTTAGGCCATGGAATAGAACTTGGCACTGATAAATGTCGTTTCCGTTGCGTTGTCATTTTAGGAAATGAATATACAAAAAGCAATGCAGTATAATAATATTCTATTTTTCATTCATACTGATTTTAACTTATCAATTTCTCGTGCATTTTGGCATTTATATAAAACGGTAACATATAACTGTAAAAAGAGACATAATTAACAAATCAGATAATCATTGTTCCGTTTACGCTCAGTTAGCGTATTAGACACAACCAATTGATAAGTACACAAGGTTATTCACACCTTCGTCGTCCGGTATTGTCAGGGTAATTGTCTATATAATGGACTTTGAGTCCCTTTTCAACCGTCCGATATTCGGTTTTTACAGATTCCGGTATTGTCAATGTTTATTACAATAGTTTAAAGAAGGAAAAATTTTGGACTGAATTATTCATCCGGTATTTAGAGAGTTCCGATTTTCTCAGCATCCGGTTTTCTCAAATTTCACTGTAGTATAATCTAACCGAAACAAATATGGCTGCTTAAATTAAGTCAGATTCGAGGCAAAGTATAATTTTTATCTGTGCTTCATTTAGTTTGTATATCATCTATGTATCATGCTAAAATAACTTAAGACATGTAATAAAAATGTTTAATTATATAAAACAGTATAAGATGTTTTATTTTATTATAATATTATAACGTTTCTTTTACGCGCCAAATGTGGCATCTATTAACGTAGATGTCTGTTTGGTACATTTACGTCATTTCCTCTGTTATTTATCAACTGACGAAGCTAATAAAGCAAAACATGTATTGATATTTAAAATTGTGTTGGTTTTTTATCTATTTCTCCTACATATTCATTTCTCAATTTGTATTTGTGCAGGGCCAGACGAAGGTGTTAGTAACGGGACCATGGCATTCTAATATGGGAAACTATACAGTATTATTAGATGGAAAAATAATAGCCACCACTCTTGTTCAACCAGGTGTTCTCAGATGTTTTGTTCCAAGTAAGTAATTATCTGATTTATTTTAATATTTTACAAATTAAAAGAGAAGATAAACTTCTAGTAATTATTTTTAAAAGAACTGCCGGCTATTTTGCTCACAGATTCTCTCATTGTATGGATAAAATTTGCTTCTTTTATTGCCTGAAATAGATCATTTCTAGGGAAAAGATTGTGTAAGTGGTCACATAGGTCAGACAATAGAAGTGTGAAACAGTGATCGGTTGCTGATACGCAGGCTGGTCTGGATCCATACTGGTCGCAAACGCATTACGTTGGTTTTGTCATGCCACGGCTCATATGTATGTATTAAATATGTTTGACAGGTCATCATTCTGGTCGTGTAACATTACAAGTCTCGTGTGATGGGACGGTCATCTCTAACAATGTCCAGTTTGAATACAAGGATAGACCAAGTGATTCACTCAGCGATACATCCTCATTGGTCCTAGATTGGTTCTCTGTTGACGGTAGTATTCTCTTTATTACCTGCTGAATTTCTATAATTAACTTGCCCTGTAGTCATAATTGTATTCTTATATTGTGATATTAGTGATTTTTGACTGTTATTTTTCTGTTTGTTTGTTGTTATAACCAGTTGCATATTATATGCCTTGGTTTAATAAAAACTGAAACTGAAACTGTTTTGCATTTGGACCAGTCCATTCAAAGTTTAAGGGGTTTCATTTTCAGAATACAAAAATTGAGCCAGCCAACAGTATAGAGCCTTGTCAAAGTACAGGAATGAGTGGGCTGGCCTGGCTCTATACTGGTGGATAAGGCTATTCACTTTAAGTTCCAAAAGTTAGTGTAAACATATTTTATTTCAAACATTTTAACACAAACATAATTATTTTACATACAATCATTACTTACATATGATAATATACAATGAAGAAATAGGAACAGATTCGAAAGCATACAATGCTTATAAAAGGACTTTTCCTAACATAAAATTCATTACTGTAAATGTAGCGGTAAAATTCATGTTTGAAATATATAATAAAAAACATTTTTATTGATAATGAATGTAGAAAGATGAGGAAGGCAAAAGCGTCAATTAAGAGCTGACAGAAGAAAATTATAGAGTTGAAATAAGTTAGATTAGAAACCTTGCTATGATATGTTTTAAGTTCCAATTCCATGATTTTATATCCTGTCAAATTTGTGAGGATAATGTAATAATAAAGTTACCTAGTACTAATTTAATTATATCCCTTTCTCATTAAACATTTCATCTCCTTAGCGCAGTAATGTGTTAACTCCTATTAAAATATACTAGGAGTTAACCTGTTCCTGCACTAAGGTGACGATTTAATGGTTATGTAATGAGTTTTAAAAGAAATGAGCTTTCTTAATAAGCCAATGTGCAGTTTATTGTAAAAAAAACTTGGATAAGTTTCTTCGTAGCAACTAATTATATAGTTCATGTAGCAAAACTTTAAGATACTACATTTCCAGGCAAATTCTTTTTCACTGTTGTCAAACAATCTTGAATTTGTGATAATTATAATTTGATGTATATCTTATTTACAGATTGTAAGCTTATAGAACAGTTGTTAACAAAGTTAGAGAGGATAGAACTTGCCCTCAGTAAGGTCCCTGATTCTCCTAACATTAAACAGGTAAATTTAAAATTATACAATTAGCAAGCTTCCTTAAATTACAGGTAATTCACTAATGCCCTGCTGAATAACCTAAATGAAGGTGTCTGTCTTCCTGAAGTTTTAATTGTCAAAATATGAGATAATCAAAAGAAGATGACAAATTTGAAGCAACATGCCTGATGTCTAACACACACCTCCCTACTTTACCCCTATATGAGCCATGTCATGACAAAAACCAACATAGTGTGTTTGCAACGAGCATAAATCCAGACCAGCCTGCGCATCCGCGCCGTCTGATTAGGATCCATGCTGTTTGCTATCAGTTTCTCTATTTGTAATAGGGTTTGTAAGCAAACAGCATGGATCCTGAACAGACCGCAAGGATGCGCTCGTCTGGATCCATGCTGGTCGCAAACGTACTATGTTGGTTTTGTCATAGCACGGCTCATATGTTTATTTAGAATCTATAATATCTGACTTAAGAAGGTATGAAAGGGACATTAGACGTCAGGCACCTGTGAAGTAAGTCAGCCAATACTAAATGTTTTGTTAGACTGCAAGGATTTGCATACTGCCTTGACCTTGTGGTGATTGCAAACATTACATAATGTTAACTTCCTGCTCCATCTATCTGAATGTTAAACATGTATTATTAATGTGTCAAGTGTTGCTAAAGTCTTACTTCGAAAAAATTGTATAGGTTATCCTAGTCAATACTGATTTGAACTTGCAATTGTAATGTCAGTTGTTTTGACATCAAAATAATATATAAATAGTCAACATAAATAAGTCTATTGAGCATTTGTTTTTTTAAGTGTTGGCCTCTCCACCCAAATATTGTGCGATTAATTTCCTCTAGGGTCTCAAACATGTTTCCTCATATGGTGGTAGCCACAAGTGAAATATGACAATTTTCATACCACAAGATGAAAATAAATCTTGTATTTATAGGAAAAACTTGAATTATCTGTTTATTATATACATTTTTCTCTTTTTTGACATTACTATTTGAAAGACTTACCCTTAAATTTTGTGTATTGGCTGAATGTAGAAGAAAGTAGTCTGGCAAAAAACACCAGTGAAAATACAGAAAATTAAATACATATTTTATTTCACCAATATTTCTAAATATTTCATTTATATAAGTAATATAATAAACTATTTTAGATAACCAGTAATTTGTCAAGTTTAGCAGATATGGACACGTGTCTGACACAACATTTAGAATCTCTCGCATCTCGACTGTGGACGTCAAATGATTTATCTGTAGAGAATGGATCTATGGGACTCAGTCTCCTACATCTTGCCGCCGGGCTTGGATACCACTCCTTCATCACTTTTCTTATCAAATGGAGGTAAATCTTTCTAAATGTGATAATATGAATGGATGAAGTGTCCACCTAGTTAGCTAGAAAATGAGGTTTTGGAGGGGGCAACAGAGATCAATGGCAAAGTCGTTGGCTAATGTGGAATCTTGTCACACAGAGCCTGAAGGACAGCTTGGTTGAAGCAGAATTTAGAAGTTGACAGATATAGTTCATGTCTTTGAAGGCATATCCTTGCATGTGTGTTCGACCTGAAAATTAACTTGCAAGATGATATGTCTTAATACTCTTATACTGTGTTTATGTTAGTAAAGTAAACCCAGCTTAGTATGTGCTATGGACTTGTCTTGTCTTATAAATCTGGAACTGTCCATAAGTAATTTCTGGGACTTTATTTTCAAAATACTATGTGTTGAAATTGTTTAGCTAATAGTTACTATTATGTAATGAGGAAGTTATCTAGCTAGCTTACAGAACGTTAGTGGTTCTACTCAGGTGCCTGTTTGTGCCTGAAATAATGCACAGAGGGGCACCTGAGGTCTTTCTTCACCAGAAAAGCTGGAACTTTGCCATATGACCAATACTGTGTCGGTGTGATGTAAAACAAAATCAAACTAACAAATAATTGTGTAAGAATGACTGGTCTGACTCTGCTTATGCCATTGGTAAATAATTAACATGTCTCTATGTCTATACTGTATTACTTGTTTTGTTGCTTGTACTACTGTATTATTACTTTTTCTTACTTGTATTTCAGGAATGAGAATCCAAGTTGGTTATTGGAGTATGAAGTAGATGCACACAGTACAGATCTGAACTCTTGTACACCACTCGTAAAAGTTACACTATTTTTCATCTTGCAATCTACAAATCGTTGACTGAATATAGACCATGCATAGGTGAGAACAAAACCATGTAACATGTGCATACCCCATAATAACAGATGCTGAACTGCCCCCAAATGTAGGCAGGTGCGCTATGCCATATAAATAACAAAGGTGCAGACCCCAAATGTAAAGGTGCAGCCCCCCCATAATAACAGGTGGCAGGCCCCCAAATGTAGCAGATGCAAGACCCCAGACAATGTACGCATGGTGCCACGACCATTAACTCACAATATAACAGGTGCAGACCCGCAATGTAAAACAGGTGTAGCCCCCCCATATACAGATGCAGGCCCCCAATGTAGCAGATTGCAAGTACTCACCAATGTAGCAGGTGCAGAACCACGCTAGAGTGAGCAAGTGCAGACCGCCAAATTGTTCAGGTGCAGAACCCCGCAAATGTAGCAGGTGCAACCCCCCATTGTAGCAGGTTGGCAGACCGTACCTAATGTTGCGTACAGAGGTGCATCTACCCCCTTTCCAATGTTTAACAGGTGCAAGACGCAACAATGTAAGAGGTGCAGACCAAACAATGTAAGAGGTGCAGAACCCATGTAACAGGTGCAGACCCCAATGCAACAGGTGCAGATCCCCATGTAGCTGGTGGCAGACCACCATGTAGCAGGTACAGACCCGCCCAATATAACAGATGCAAGACCCTCCCCTCCCCATGTAGCAGGTGCAGAGACCAACCCAAAATAGTAGCAAAGGTGCAGAACCCCAGGTGTACACAGGTGAGACCCGCATATAGCAGGTGCAGAACCCCAATGTAACAACAGATGGAAGACCCCCCATGTAACAGACAGGGTGCAGACCCCAATGTAAAGGTGCAAGACCACATTGTTATATACGATCAGACCACTTATTACCAGGTGCATAACCCCATATTAACAAGCTGCAGACCGCAATTTAGCATGTGCAGACACTGTTAAGACATAACTAGTAATTCAAGATACAGTACAAACATGGTATTTTTGAAATTTTCCATGAAAATGATGAATGTCTTTTCTAAATTCAAAATTTCAAATTTCATGTAAAAATGTTGAATTCTGCTTAAGCGGGTGCTATGGGGCATTGACAGTAGTTTGCACTCGACAGTACTATCCGTGAATAAGCTCAGTCAAACTGAGTCAACAACATTTTCAATTTTGCCATTTTGGACTTTCTTTTGGGATAATTATTTTCTCTAGTGTATAGATTGACAGATGAGTAAGTCTTGTTATGAAATTTAGCATGGTAAAGGGTTGAAGTTTACTAAAAAATTCGAGGCATGTGACTGTCCATTTTCAAACGATAATTGAATTATAATCGGTTGTGAAAGCAATATAATATGTATTTAACACACACACCCAGAACATATAAATGGAGCTTAAAGTAGAGAAAAATAATGCAATAGAAAGAGCATAGGATGTATTATGTACAGTTTATTAAACTAGAAAATTGGCCTCTAGCTTCCAATTATGAGGGTTGCAATGATGTGTTACTGTAAGCACAAAAAATATGTCATTTTATTACACAAAATCAAATGTGTTATTAATTGAGTCAAATCTTATATTTTCATAGATGTGGGCATGTGCAAGAGGACACACCAAGTCTGCAGAAATTCTCTACAACTGGAACAAAGGTCCACTACATTCATTTAATAGAGAGGGTAACCTCCCCTTGCTGGTTGCTAGGCAGCATGGACATCACAAACTGGCTGACCAATTAGAACAAATTGATTCATCACATGACAAGTCACATGATCTGAATTCATCAAGATCACAAGAATACATTTCATCGTCAAGCATTTATCAAACCCAGACTTTTGATAATTCTCAAAGCATGAGTAAAATGTGTTCAAATTCGGATTCTGTCTCAAATATTCGCTCAACTCCAGAAAAGACTTATTTTTCTACTGACTTTCCGATGACATCTTCAACAACCATTACAAAGGAGTCAACTGATTCAGTTTCCCAACACGAGGAACTTCCAGACTCGGACACTGTACTGAATGCTTTACATATTGATATACCCTCTAGCCATCATGATAAAATTGAAAATGCTCACAAACAATATAAACGAGAAAATCCTTCTCATAACAATAAACCAATGCTAAAATCATTGCCGTCATCGGCATCAAAAAGTATAACATCCACAATGGCATCATTATCCACATCTTCACTGTCAACGGCCGAAAAAAGACAAAAGTTGCAAAAACGATTTTCTGTTGATGTGATATCTAATCAAACTTTAGAACCGGTACATTTTTCAACGACCGCAGCATTCCAGCGTCCGGTTCGGGAGGCTAATTCGGAGCCTCAACTAGCAGCTAATATGGAGCACTTGTTGTACCAGACTAACCCAATGTTATCAGATGGAAGAGAATCAGGTATGATGCTGTTGATCTAGTTGACTTACATTATCTTGTTGTTAAAACTTAATGACATTTTCTAATTTCTTCTTATTGAACAGGTTTGCTGCCTGTTTATGTTTCACTATAATTAATCCTTAAGAATTTAATTGTAGCTGAAGTTTAGTATGTCTATTACAGTAAACATGTTGAATTTTTAAATGGACTTCCAGCTTTCAATTATGGAACTGTTACTTATCAATATTTTGGAATTTGCAGATTATAGTCATCCAACAGTATAGAGTCTGGTCAGACTACACGGATGTGTGGCAAAGGCTGGTCACTCTTGTTTAAGCAGGATAAGAGTCAATTATGGTTATTTTATCATTGCTTAGTACTGGTTGGTTCCAGGAACGGATTCAAGAGTGTTTCAATAAGCTAATAATAGCTTCCAAAACAATCGAACTAAAATATATTAGTATAAACTAAACTAATTATTGTTATATATTGATAATATACATGTATATGTTTAATGAATAATACTAGGTTACGCAGAGCTGTTTGTAAACAGTTGAACCAAGTGTGATCGAGAGACCATGTGGCAAAACTCATATGTAATCAATGACAACTCATCAATATCTCATCTTGGATTAACATTGGACAACGAGGTAAATCGTATTAGGATTACAACATTTTTTTACAGCTTTTAGCCATTTTATTAAACCTAGTAATGTTTGTCCTATTTTGTCTGTAGATGTGATATTCAGTCAATTATACATCAACACCCATGAAATGGATTAATTATCATTATCGGTAACCCGCAGCGCAGGAGTGTAATAAAGCCATTTAATAAAAACTATATTACACTATTATAATAACACTTTGACGTGACGTCTTTTGTGCAATATATACACATAGCTTTAATCATGCTAATGTTATTGTTACACTATGGGCACGTCATAAAAAATAGCTCTTTTTAACAGTTTACCGCTCTTATTTGATATATGTGATAAAAAGAATATTATATTCGGATAGCTTCAATACTAATTTATTGAACTCGTTGAATAAAACAATATTATGCTAGCCAGAGGCTTGCATAATATGATTTTATTCAACTTGTTCAATAAATTTAGTATTAATTCAATTAACTCTTTCAATATCCTCTATTTAAAGTGCCTAAAAAGTGGGGTGGACCCTTATTAAACTTTAGAACACACACAAACAATTTAAATCATCTGGTCAGATTGCCTGGATGTAAACACTGGCTTATCTCTATACTAGTGCCATAAACATAGGCAAAATTTTGGTTATCTCTAACAGTAAAATAAATGGCTTGTATGTTTTCAGATAATTTATCAGATGGCAGCAATAATTCATTTGTTGATGTAGAGAGAATTTCCTCTGATGATGAAGATATGAGAAGAAAAATGTTGAGTCAAGGTTAGTGTTTTACTTAGAAAATGTTGAGTCAAGGTTAGTGTTTTACTTGTAAAAATGTTGAGTCAAGGTTAGTGTTTTATTTGAAAAAATGTTGAGTCAAGGTTAGTGTTTTACTTGAAAAAATGTTGAGTCAAGGTTAGTGTTTTACTTGAAAAATGTTGAGTCAAGGTTAGTGTTTTACTTGAAAAATGTTGAGTCAAGGTTAGTGTTTTACTTGCAAAAATTTTGAGTCAAGGTTAGTGTTTTACTTGAAAAATGTTGAGTCAAGGTTAGCGGTTTACTTAAAAAATGTTGAGTCAAGGTTAGTCTTTTACTTTGAAAATGTTGAGTCAAGAATAGACTTAACTTTGCTTGATTGTTAGTATTTGACATTTCAAAGGTGTGGCATGTATGGAAAATAGTGAAAAAATAAGACATGCAAATATAAGACAGAGAGAGATGATCTATTTTTAGAAAAGAAGAGCTCTGACTTTTCAACAGTTTGGTTTTTTGATTGAAATCTTAGCCTGCTTGCAGGAACAGATTTACACAATTTTGATCTTTATACTCACAGTGTTAATACATTTACGAACTTCTTTTTGTAAGCATAGTTTTACTACATTATTCAAAACAATATCATGCTCTACCAAACTTTTTTTTGGAAATATTTTTGTGAAATGTCTAATCTGTGGTTATGTTGAAAGCCTTGATAATGGTTATGTTGATGCTTTAGCAGTATTTGTAAACATACATGCAGGAAATATTTTACAGTAAAAGTAACTTAAACTCTATTTTTATATATTAGGCGTAGAAAATTGAAAACCCTCAACCCCACAAATGGTTCACCTGGCTAAACAGATAATTGCTGTGCGATGCCAGAGAGAAAAAATCGTCACCCTTAGTCGCGGAGATGATATTCAGCCAGATGAGTTTCAAGCGAGAAACGTAGCAGTTCGTACAGCTTCTTTACACAGTCCTCCGCATCACCACACCCGGCCCTCGTCATAACGGGGAGGCTTTATTCTTCGTATGGAGAAGATTCTGGCATCTCAACACGCGATGCATACAGCCTGGCCTTTTTTGATGAATATAGGTAGGACATTTGCATGTTCCCCTGTTTTATTAGAATCCCTGTTGTTGATTTCTTGGAAAAATGTTTCATTTTATCGTAACTTTTAAAATGATGGTTACCTTCTGTATTTAAGGATTGGACCTTTCCTGTTTTTAATTTGGAATCCATTTTTAACTCGGTAATTTGAGCTAATTAGGGAGAGCTATTGTACTAACTCAGCATCCACATCACACCTTGGTAAAGGTTTTATCTGCACGTTGGTATCTTCAAAACTACTGAAGGGAATGTGTTAAAATTTCACACTCTTATTTAAGAGAAAAATATAAGGTGACTTTCCATGGCCCATAACTCTGACATTGATTCTGGCATTTGGTTATAAATATCACCATTATCATACATTGATATTTACTTTTACCTGCGTTCAAGTAATAGAAGTATTAATATTGTTTGTACTTATTACAACAGCATGTTGATCCGTTTTATTTGTTTTTTCAGATATCCAGAATGTTTTATTCAGACTTGGGTAACGCCCGCCTCCTTCGTTGAGCCCTGACTCTACGTGTCTACACAGCCCATATAGTCCCTATACATTCCACATGGACTCCCCGCCCCCTACTGCTGCAGAATTCATTGAGTACTTCAATGCCCCCGCTACCTTCATGGAGAAAGATTTCTCACAGCTAACACTGTCTGGTAAGTTCCCTGTCTCTCTTGTTACCTTCATTGTTGTAGTAACCAGTCTTTGGGCACATCTGTTGAAGAAATGATTTTTAGTGCCATAAAAATAAACATAAGGTTTTATTTCATAAATGCTGTAAGGGGCATCTGTGGCAGAGTGGTTAAGGTCATTGACTTCAAACCACTTGTCCTTCACCGCTGTGGGTTTGAATCCCAACAGGGACTTTGGATTCTTTCATGTGAGGAAGCTATCTAGCGTTGGTGGTTCTACTCAGGTTCCTGTTTGTGCCTGAAATAGTGCATGGAAGGGTACCTGAGGTCTTCCTCCACCAGTAAAGCTGGAACGTCGCCATATGACCTATACTGTGCCGGTGTGATGTTAAAATCCAATAAAAAAAACAAACGTTAATGCTATATTCTCCAGTAGTCTACTGTAGAAATTGGGGCACTTTTAGGGATAAATTGTAGACAGTACTGTTTATACATACAAAAATAATACAGAGAGCATGTCAATGGATGAAATTGAGAAATTATGTACATTATTACATTGAGCTATATAAAGTGAAAGATATTTTTTTTATATCAAATTAACAGAATACACTGTATTTTCGTTGATAAACATGTAATAAAAATTACCAGTGGCCTAGATTTTTGGTGTACTGTTACTGTGTTACAGTTTCCAAAATATATATTCTCATTGACCATACGGATTTATATATGTTATGGAAATTTGTACAGTTTTAGTGAACAAGTATTTTGTTTGAAAGTCAAAATACCATTTTGTTTACATTTTGATACTTTTATGACAACATATTCTACACGCAAGGCTACAATCGTCTGACGATAAACAGGATATATTTTAAATCAATTGTAAACATTTTAAAACACATATTTACCCTTTCTAAAAAAAGACAAAATGTTGTTGTTTTTTTTTTTGGGGGGGGGGGGGGGGTTCCTAAGATTTGATTGTTTTTTTTTCTCTTTTATTTTTCAATCATAATATACAAACATTCAAATCATATTAACTAAATACATAAAGTATAACTTCAAATAAATGTAATGAAATTATGACAAGCATATTTGTATTTTAAGATCTTCTAATAAAACTAAGAAGTGCTAATATTATGATAAAGTACATAATAAGTATGAGAGAGAGAGAGAGAAAAGAAAGTGTATGAAAAAAGAGGAAAGATAAATGAAGAATGAGAGAAGAAAAAAATGCAAAAAGAGAGAAAAGATAATAAAGGTCAGTTATGTCACCATTTAATGATTGTAAAAACAATTTCATTTATGATATAAAAGTTAATTCTTAGTAAAAAAAAAAAATTGAAAAAAAAAAATAGAAATAATAGATGTGTTGAATAAATAGAGGATATTGAATGAGTGTATTTATTGAAGGAGTTGTATAAAGTTATATTATGTGAGCGTAACATTATTTTATTCAACAAGTTCAATAAATTAAGTATTGAACTTACACGAATATGATATTGTTTTTATCACATACCCAAAATAAAATAGTGTTTAAAGTAAAAAACAATACCTTTTTAATGACACGCCTAAAGTATAACTCAAACGAAATCACATCAAAATATATATGCACGGCATTAAAATACATTTTTTACAGAGTTGCAAAATTGGCACTGGTACATGTGATAAATTATTATATAGATAAACATGTGAACTAAAATTCTATTTTAACAGATCGTGAACAGAGGAAATTATACGAGGCAGCTAAAGTTATACAGAGTGCGTACAGACAGTATAAAGATAAACAATGTAAACAACAAGCTAAAGAAAGAGAGGCAGCTGTTCTTATACAGAGTTATTATAGGAGATATAAACAGGTCTGTTAATGTACTGTCATATGTTTGTAATGAACATACATATACATGATAGTTTCTTAAACTGGGCTTGAACAATTTTTCTATCATACTAGCTGTCACTTTTGGCAATTCAGTGTGTGTACGTATGTCCTTCCTGATTATGCCTTAGGGGCATGACTCTGTCATGAATAGGCAGAATTTCAAATAACTTGGCACAAATGTTCACAATAATGAGACGGTGTGTTGCATGCAAGAACCCTGTGGCTAGGTCAAAGGTCAAGGTTATAAAAAAATGATCTCAAACAGCTTGTCGGCACCATCACTCTATCACTAGCTGATGGAATTTCAAATAACCTGGCACAAATGTTCAACATCATGAGACAGCATGTCACTTGCAAGAACAATTTGACAAGGTCAAAGCTCAAGGTCAGGTGTGACAGCTGGCTTGACATGTTGCCCTTGGGCATTTAATTTCCTCCAGTAATTGCTAACATTTCCACACAAGTCATTCTAGAAGTACTGGAGGATGAATAGCATTAGCTGAATCATAGTTGACAAATATACGTAGAGCTGTCAAGTGTCTTAATATGGTAGCTTGCTGGTGTCATCCGCAAGGTTCAAACCCATATCAAGAGGTTCAGAGGCAGACACCTTTAACCATTAGGTCATGGCTTTTTTGATGTACTGTTACAGTATACTATTATTTTCATTGAAAGTATTTCCTTGAACAAAAAGAAAACAAAAACAAATACAGTGTTTTTTTTCACCAAAATATTCGGAGAAATTTGGCCCCATTCCCCCCTCAAAATAGTATGTTTTTTTCCCCTCTCAAAGCAGAAATTTCCCCCTCATATGGCAGCCAAAATTTGCCTGCAATGGATACCATTTCTTTTGCATATAACTGCCGAAAAATGTTTTATATTAATCCTGTAAGACTTACTGTTAAGCAAAGTTGTTTACAATTTGTTCCCGGGTATGTAAGGGGATCTACTACTGGCGTCCCAACAAGTTTAACATGCGACTCTTTACATTCTGCTGTCAATATTTTAGATTGTATATTAAGAAAAAGCGACGTATTTTAAGCTTTTGTTGCAAGAGTTGCTCCCCTTTTCTTCTCACTGGAAAGAAAACAATGTCAAACAAAAGTAAATCTTACAGTGGTAAGTGATGTATTGAAATATGCATTGGATTCGTTTTTGTTTCTTCATTTGTGAAGAAATAAAATTCCCCCTCCTATTGCATTTTCCCCCCTCCAAATGGCACCGACCCCCTTCCCCAAAAAGTGAGAAAAAAAACACTGAAATATTTACAAAAACGTTTCTATTTATTTTAGTATGCATACTATAAGAAGATGACCCAAGCTGCTGTGTTAATCCAGAGCCAGTTCCGAAGTTACTATGCTCAGAAACGGTTCAAGAAGAGTCGCGATGCTGCTGTAGTTATACAAAACCAATACAGAAGTTATAAAGAACATGAGAGGTTGAAGAAAGGGGGAAATAAATCTGTCACACAAAGATTCAGGTATCCCCTTTGATTATCTCCCTTGACTTTATGTTAATGTTTCTCCAGGAACGATGGTTAGGAAACTACCCGCCTATATGACTGAAATACTGTTGGGAAAAGGCGTAAAATGAAACAAACAAACAAACAGTATGGCAGCTATTTTTATTTGGAATTTTCTATACACTCAAGCAACTGTTCTGAAGAGTTTTTGTGAAACTTTGCTATAAAAATCCCTGTTTTGAAGAGTTTTTAGTGAAACTTTGCAATAATAATACTTACCAGGACTGATTTTGTACAAATCTGCATTTTGTTCTGTAATATTC
This sequence comes from Ruditapes philippinarum, assembly GCF_026571515.1. Lineage (NCBI taxonomy): Eukaryota > Metazoa > Mollusca > Bivalvia > Venerida > Veneridae > Ruditapes > Ruditapes philippinarum. The sequence continues at coordinate 56,703 of NW_026857527.1, read as the reverse complement.
AGTTAAAGTCTTAATAAATGGAGGTCAAATAATTCCCAGGCATGTGCAATATACCATCAAAAAACAGACTAACATTTCAGTGGAGGGGGTGGGGCCAGGGGAGTAAGGGTGATGGCATCTGTGGCATATGGACTCAAAATCAACAGGATAAGCGTTAACTAAATGACTTATGGAATACATTTTTCATTTGTTAAACACTCTTATTACATAAAGGACTTTTATAGACAAAAATCATAACATTGTACAGATTGACCGTCAATATATCACATATGTCCCTCTTATAATAATTATCATATATGTCTTGCATATTTCAGGAGTCATTATCAACGAAAACCTATAGGGGCAGGCAAAGGGTCTCGTGTTGTCCAAATTATCCCAGATACTGAAGGGTGAGTAAAAAATAAGAAATTGAAAAAATAGAAATTCCAAATTTATTTTCATGTTTATATCATCTTAATTTGTTTGAGTTAGAAACAAAACTATTCAGAAAGTTTAAAAAAGGGTGGGGGAAATAAAACAAAAATTCTTGATGGAAACTGACGATTGTTCATCTGTGAAATATTATCATAAAATAATGGACTTTTTTATGTCTATAAATAATAATTGATATACACATTTTATATGATTTACCAAGATTTAATTTCTTCAGATATATTTTGATAAATTCTCAAATTAAATAGTTTATTTTAGCGTTAAATTAAGAGAAAGGAAATTGAAACATTATTGCATAAATAGGAAATAATGATATTGAATTACAGAGTTTCTGCTTGCTATTACATTGTATTATAATTACATGTACTTACTAATAATGTTTGAATTACGTTTGAGTGTGTGAATAGTAATGCATTTTGGAAAACTAAAAAACGACAGCAAGATGTGTTTTGATTGCATGTGTAACATGGATGATGACTAATCTATATACATGTATCTATATACATGTACTTATAATCTATTACAACAGTTCTGCTGTAATTATTTAGGAAATGATTGAATCTTATTAAAAGAGTGTTATATAAATGCTGCTGTATCTATGTGTAGGTAAATATTGTGCTATTGTCTAACAATTTTATGCACCCGACTTATGTATAGAGATCATATTGGTTCCATGTTTAATAGTAAAATAAAACTGATAATAATGAACATTCAAAATGTAAAATCTTGTTTTTCATGTGTCTGCATGATTTTTCAAATAAAATAATCTTTACTGACTGTGAATTATTGGATATTTTTAGTGAGAAATACAACGTTTACAGAAAGAAATGTAAGGATAGTGTGATAACACTTCATACATTCTGTTTGTATCTTTTGAGTCTGAAACTTTTACTGGGGTTATGACATTACATGCTTGATTACATTCTTATAAAGTATCCCTCTATTTCTCAAGATATTATACAACATTGAACAAGCAGATATTTCTAGTTATTTAGCAGTAAAGTAGAATGCTGAAATAAATACCCAATACCGAATTTATCCTATAGATACATGTATTAATGACAAAATATTTTCTCCTTTTTTTTGCTACTCAGTGATTTTTGGAATGTTTGGAGCGTACATAGGGTGGGTAGATCTACATCTTATAGATGTTGTAGTGATTTTTGTTGTCAGTCTGGGTTCTTATTATTTTATACTTTTGAATAAGTCATAAAAAAATATTTTATACAATTATTTGGTAAGTCTAAGTGGTTTATTTTACATACATACATTCCTCCATAGTTTTCTAGTTCTTACTTTTCTATATTAAATGATCAATAAGTTTCAATACTTTACAAATATTAGTAATTTAGTGGAACATACAACCAACACAGATAAGTTTTAAGGTTTGTTTATAAATGCAGACTGATGTTTCGACTTGTATGATCCTTCATAAGAGATTGTTAAATTATTGACCATACAAGTTAAATAAAGGGTTCCATGTATAATTGAGGGTTGATCGCAAAACTGTTGTAAGTCCTTTTTTTATGTCATAAAAGTACCTGTAGTTTTGCAGTCAACCTACCATATATGGTCGCTGACTAACCAAATTATGGCATTACTAAATCCCAATGCTTTACTGGTACTTGAGATGTTTTTTCAACCACAAAAGATGAACAATGCTAATCTGACCTAGATTAAATTAGGAAATAAAGAAAGATAATTCCTCTGATTGGATCAAATTTGTACAAATACATGAATACATATTTTATTTTAAAAAAAGTCTTCATATTTCTATATTAGAGGGACTGTATTATAATTTGTTTGATTATTAATTTAATTTTGATTTTGTTGTACCATCAATATTTTTGTCTGTGCAAACTACACGCAATCTTCTTCCTGTATGTCATCTCCTTTTACTTCGATAACCTCAAAATTTTTATTTATTATCTTTATAATTATTGTCTTCATTTTCTAGCTTAGAATCAACTGTTAATCAAATCAGCATCTTGCATTGATCATATTTTATAAAGTTATGTTTTTATGTTCTTCAAGATGTTTACCCTAAAGCACCATTTTCTTGAATTTTGGTTATAAAAAGAACCAGGGATTTTTAGTTCGCTATTTAATTTGATATTTTTATTTTTAAAGCCAGAGACATTATTACCTGAATGCACGGTAAAGTTTTCTATATAGATATTTTGCTAGTTTTATAAACCTATAGTTGCCATAGGATATACTAGAGATATTATTCCGGGGTTTTAAACATATAGTAAATATAATGTATATGTAAGTGTTCGTCCATGCTGTTCTACTGAAATTAGAAACTTCGACAGGAGTGACAGCAACAGGAGAATGTTTCTAATTTCTGTAGAACAGCTTCAGATGAATACTAACATACTTGGTGTCAAGCTTTATTTTGCTTCATTAGAAATCTCTTTAAAACGTCACTACTTTTTTTACGAATGCTGTTCCATGAAGCACTATGAACAATAGAAGTCTACTTTGAGCGTAATTCGATATAGAATTGACTTTTGTTCTTCTATGAAATGTACCACACACAATTTTTAGGAAATACACTGTTTTCATTGGATGACAAATAAAGCTAGACACTAAATAATAATTGAGCCGTGTCACGACAAAACCAACATAGTACGTTTGCGACCAGCATGGATCCAGACCAGCCTGCGCATCCGCTCGGTCTGATCAGGATCCATGCAGTTCGCTTACAGACCCTATTACAAGTAGAGAAACTGATAGGGAACAGCATGGATCCTGATCAGACTGCGCAGATGCGCAGGCTGGTCTGGATCCATGCTGGTCGCAAACCCACTATGTTGGTTTTGTCATGACACGGCTCATATTAGTATTTTATTTTCTCTCTATCTTTCTGCAGTATCTGCTTATCATATCTGTTAACTTACAGTACCTTTCTGTCGAAATTAACAAAAGTTAATAGAATTTTATGATAGTCAATGTTTACTTTCTGTGTAAAAAAAACCTGTTAGCAAAGTTATTATTAAAGTCCAAATATTAGATTATAGTTGACAGAATTTTTAAATACTAAAGTAACTTTCATCATAGAATCATAGGATGTGTGGACTTTCATCAAAGTCATCGGATCTTTCTTATTTTGTCCTAGTTTGTGCAAAGTGCTTGTGTGTGTGTGAAAATGTGCCACTAGAAAGATGAGTTGTTTTATTTAATGAAATTATGTTGATATTGAATCTCCTGTCTTGTCTGTTTAAACAGACAGCATACAAGATAGATGAGATAGTAAAAAATATGATTTATATGCAATAATTCCTGTTGGTATAAAATGGAACCAAGGTAGAAAGTTGAACCAAAGTGTATATTTTATACAGCTTTATTTGTTGGTTGACATTAGCATAAATAGAGGATATTCATTGTTGTTATAGGGATTTATTGTCATTGAGTGGATTGAGAATAAATATTTCATGAGTGGTGGTAACCCACAAGTGAAATATGATAATTTTCAAACCACAAGATGAAAATAAATCCCTTGTTTATAGAAAAAATTGAACTCTGTTTATTACAAGTCATACTTTTTCATTTGTTGACCTTACAATTGAAAAATCAGCTCTTGGCTGTTATATTTAATAATGCATAAAATTATGTAACCAAATGGAGCAAGAAATAAGGTACATGCATTATTATGCACTTATTATTATTAATTTAAGGAACTTCATTTAAATTATATTCTGTATGTACTTATTGTAAATCTATAAGCCATATGGTTGTGAGCTTTGGGGATTTATATACAGCTATTTGTAACTTTGTAGCGATTGTAATGTGTAAAATGCTTCAAAATATGCAATTTCTTAACATTTTAGTCTAAATATTACAATTTGACCCCAACAGATAAAGGTTAAATGCATATTCATGAAGTTATAAAATAGAAGGAGTCTACGTATATTACACAAATTAATGGTTTATATGTATATGTATCTGAAATATATGTCCAAATGAATAAAATACAAATACTCACAAATATATCAATATTTTTATGTGTATTATAAGATCAACTTTGAAGAGTTGCTATATAAATGTAGTTTATTGCGTATAAATGATACTAACTTGAATTTTTCCTAAATGTGTAAAATATTTTATGATAAATTTTTATGTTAGTCTTGTAAAGTTTTGATTAAAACATTTTATATTGAATGGAGATATAAAATAGATATGTGTGCCTTTTATTCAGGTCCGGTACAATGTACTATAGTTTGTATTATAGTGTTTTGATCTAAATTATTGACTTTAGGGCTATAAATCCATTAATTCTTGTAAATTTCCCTCAGTTTTTTCATGTCTCTTGGAGTATTTTTGTTAGCGAACTGTAATTAATGGCTCACCTCTACTGAATATTTTCTATAATGATATTCATATTATATGCACCAAGGGTTCATACTTATAAATGCAAAGAGTGGTTCAACAAAGGTACTATCTTGTTCCTGATATAATGCAGGGATGGGTGGGCACCTGTAATCTCCATCTACCAGTAACAGCTAGAATGTCAGCATCTAATACTGACTGCCGGTTCACTTTGGAAATGTCCTTCTATGCTGAGTTGTCACTACTGGACAGTCCACACTGTACGGGGCATTGGTCTATAGCAAAATGCTTGATCTCTTTTTTCACATACACTTGGGATGTAGAGCTCTTAAAACACTAAAAATCCAAATAAAATGTATATTTGTCAATCCCAGTACAGTAATAAACGCCCCTCCCCTAATAAAGGCCCCCCTCCCCAGGTCTTTTGATAATGAAAATAATCTACTCATCAGTGCTGAACTCATAATTAAATACATAATATTATTCAAATCATTCAGAATCCATTTTATTTTATAGTAAACACAAATATGTATAATATGAACTATAAAACCTTTATACTTTTTAATGTTATTACCAACACTTGCTAACACTAAATGTATTTACAGTGATTTTTTGATTTAGGAAAAATGTATTTTAATAATAGCCCCCCTTTTGGAAAATGTTTAGCCCCCGGGGGCGTTTAATAGGAATTTTACGGTATATGATGTTTTTGAAAAGTTTCATATTGTTACATCTAAATATTATATGGGATATTAAGGCATTTAAAGCTCCACACCCAGAGTGTCTGTGCTTTTTTCATGCAAAAGAAAATCCAGCCTGACAATATTACAAGGCAGTTGGCAATTATGACATTTACATTGTTAATGTAACTTTAAACAAAACAAATAATTCAGAAACTTCCAAAATTAATGATCTATTATTGATAAAAATTAAGCTAGTTGACTAATGAAAGATGCTATGAACTGTAAGTCTATTGTTACGTATAGAACCTTATCATGTGACCAGTATAGACCAAGATCAGCTCTGTCTCATCATACTCAGTACACTAGTTGATATTTATTTTATCTTTTGAAACTTCCCTTTAAAGTGATGAATGGTCTTGTCCAGTACAAAAGATGGACAAGTCCATTTATGATATTTAGAATGGGTTAGGGTTCAAAGTTAACATGAGATATAATTTTCATGCATTATTCTTACAGCAGACACTCAAATCCCATCTACAGGTATTTTTACCTATATCCAACTACTTTTCTATTTGTTGTTGTTGTTGTAGCTAGTGCTTATTTTGTCAATTTTTTGATATATATATATATATGTGTTGTATATAGCTCACCTGAACAAAGGTATTCTCATCTGATGCTTAAAGTTTATATGAATATTATCTGAAAGTTTGTCACACATACTTAGTTCATTGATTTATAATGCAGCTGAAAATAAACAAATTTCACATAATACATGTTTCTGATATTCTAAGTTTAAATTCATTCAGATGAGCCAAAAACAAATACTTTGAATTTCTTAACTCAAGCAATTATGTACATAATTTAGAATTTGAACTGATAATTTATTAATTGTGATTTAATCTAATGGCCATTTTGTCTGCCACTGCTGATTTAGATTAGTAGTCAAATCACTTGTGGAGGAAATGGTAATTACTGGTTAGTTATCCAGTAAAGCTGGTTAGATGTACCAACTGCTTATATATGACTAGAAACACGACTGTGTTAAATTGTTGTAAAAACCTTAAAAATTAACAAATAAACAATTCCTATGGGTCTCCATACTAGTTTTTTGACTTTATAGGAACAAAACTAAAATTCCTTTACCTGTACATTTATATTTTTAGACATTTGTAGCATACAAGCATTTTTTTTTAGAACAGTATGATTTTGTTTATAGTATTGTTCTGGTCTAATTGTGATGTAGTGAAGTTGTCATTGCATTGTGCAATAAATGATTTTTGTGTTTCATTTTTATTTTATTTTTTTTATATAGAATACAATCAGTGTGTGTCTTTTATAACAACATGCATGTATTATTACCTGTGCTTAGAAGCCATTGATTTCAGATAATGACTTCCAGAATATATCTATTTTCATGGTCATTTTTCCAATTGTCTATTATCAGAGCTAAATTTTGTATGAATGAACTTTTCCTGCTTTGAAGATTTTTTTAATGTTTTTATAGTAGTCCTCGAGGTTTCAATGATAAAATGATAAACTTGAGGCACCAATACAATATGTTTGTTATAAGTACATGGACGTGCAGGTCAGCAAGCAGTCGAGGGAGATAAATATTTGCTTAAAAGCCACCTTCATGTCTGAATTCTTATTGCTAATGCTAGTATTCCTCAAACAAGCTATTATTAGTATGTAAAGAAGGTAAAAAATATGAAAGGAGAATTTTGTCCTATTTAGTATTAAAATGTTTGGTCTATATATATAGGGATGTATATCGGGCCATCATTTCTGGGTCAGACTTAATCACTACATACCTAAAATATAACAATCTACATAAAACCTAACTTTTCTTATAGATGTGTTTCTTGTTTTGTTATTCAGAATATTGTAGTTAGAAAGATACCATATATCCTTTATTCTTGATTCTCTCTCGGTGTAACTCTTAATTCTTTATTTTTTCTGGATTATTGACAATGGTACGAGATCTTGGCCTGTTCCTGGCTACTGAATATACCCATGTGACCAGTGCAGACCAAGGTCAGCTGGTAAAACCATGCCATCTGATCATGGTCTGCACTATTCAGTCACTACAAGTACTTATTTTGAAATAAATTTCCCTAAAAATAATGAATGGTTTAGTCAAGGTTTAAAGATGGACAAGTCCATTTAAGATATTTAGCATGATATGGGCTAAAATACATCTACCGTATGTTCCTTTTATTTTAATTAGTGTAAGCATGCAGATAGAAAAACCTCTTTTATTTATTTTTTGACACTGCACAAGGAAGTTTTATTAAGTTTTGATAAAGCATTATTATTATATAATCTGACTTTGCATGTTTGATTATGATTTATATACATGACATGTTGACCTACAGTCTTGCAGAGTAACACTTTTATTCAAAATAAACCAGATATGATATTTTTTATAAAAAAAATTGACAGGTTTTTATGGCCTTGTATAAATAATTGTTTGCATGTACATGGTCAGACCTATATTTAAATGGAGAGGAATTTATTATCCCTCAAGCTCACATTTTTTGTGAGATTTTCTGAGACCATGCTCTACATGAGATAAACTTACTGATATGTACACAGCCATTTTATCAAAATTTTGTTATCTAAAGTAGGAACAAGAAAGAATTTGCAAACATGTAAACAAAAGCGATAAAAATTAGGGAGATGTCAATTTTTGTCAGTAATGAATGAATAAAACAAGATGGTGAAATTGATCAACTCCAAAGACAAATGAATATCTTGCAAGGGATTGTGGGTCAGGATTGGAAAAATTTCTATTTTTTGAGCTTCTTTATCCCTCTGTAATATTGGTCTATGGTACACTGGCAAGGGTAATATTGCAAACAACCATTTATATAAGGTCATATAACCTGTCAAGAATCTTTACAACTAATTTATCATACATCAAACTTACTTTTATTAGAGAAATTGTAAAATTTCTTTATAAAATTGACAGTGAGAATTTGTGTTGATTACCCAGTGAGAAACATTGTTACATACTTGCAGTAATAAAAGTAGAAATATAAATAGCATGTGTGCACAATCACAAATAAAAGGCATGGAATGATATATTATAGATAGTAACTTGTTATATGTTAACTTGAAACTAATATCTATACCTTTTTTCTGCATTGAAATTATAATATTAACACTATCATTTATTACATTGATAGGTCCCAAGTAGAAGCAGTAAACACAGCCATAGACGACTCTCAGCTAGACACAATTGAGCAGACGGAAATTATTGATGATAAACAGGAACAAAGGGAAGCAACTCTGGAAGAAAGTAATCAAGATGACTAAATTATCTGCCACAAAGAGGACAAACAGGAATAAAGGGAAACAACTCTGTTAGATAAAAGTTATCTGCTACATATATGAACAAAGGAAAACAACTCTGTTAGATATAAAGTTAAGACTGGCATATATTGAAGAAAGGGAAACAACTATGTTCGATAAAAGTCAAGATTGCACATATGAACAAAGGGATAAAACTCTGTTAGATAAAATTTAAGACTCCATAATATGAATGAAGGGGGACAACTCTGTAAGATATTAATATAATACCTGATAATTAGCTGAAGAAAAAAAACAAATAATCATCGTAGAGTAGTACATTTGACTGTACATTTAACTGTACATCTGGCTGTACATTTGACTGTACTTCAGGCTGTATATCTGACTGTACATTTGACTGTACATGACTCTGATGTGTATTATATCAAAAACCTTGTTTGAAAACTGAAGACACTGGTTTGAACACAAATTTTTTATTTGAAACTTTAACAAACTTTAACCAGGTATATCCATCATTTATTTATCCTCATACAAAATTTATGGTGTATAAAGTTCTAGAATTTTTCAGATTATTTTTTCTATAATTATAAATGCATATCTTGGCACATAGTTTCATAGAAGTGGCATTGTTTATTAAGCTAGAGTTAGGCAGTTAATGTTTTAGTTATGTTAAATTGTTGATATAGTTAGGCAATTTGTTAAATTTCTATTGTATAGGGCAATTTTCTACTTGTACTCTTCTACTTAATGCTAGGTTACTTATGTAGACAATTGGTAATGTTTTTCTTCAGTGATAAGTAAAGTTGTGTTCTTGCTCTTTGTTTTCTATTTAAACAAGCAGCAAGTTTATAGGAAAATTGTTATAAATTATTTATTTATTTATATATTTACATATCAAGATCATAAAACAATACAAAAATGTCAATACATACTACAATACTACGTTATAGCTGATCTTTCTTGTGCTTTTATTAGAATGGCATAAATTGTACAAGAATTGAGGACTTACAATCAACACCGACATAGTAATTAATGAACAGGAGCTTATTGATTGCATTTTCTTGCAAATCAGACTGGTTATTCTGTTAGTTTTACCCATGCTGGACGTTTCTTCTGGGGGTGGGTGGTGGGAAATAGTGTCACATGCTCTGAATGACATCTTTTCAGTGCATTTGAAGTATGAAATGATTTCTTAGATTGACGTCATTTTGCCATTATGAATGAAGTTGTAAATTCATACGCTACTATAAGAAAATTGATCAGGCACTAATTTCCATGACAAATAAACATATATAAGTAAACAAATTTTATTATGATAGAACATGCAAGAAATATTATCTAACATGTGATTGCAGCTTTGATCAGAATATTCATCCCTCGGGCACCTGCCCATCATGCCCATGGGAACGTACCATCGGGATTAGCATTCTAATCTGAACCACATAATATGAACACTATTTATATTAGCAAAGGTTAACATTTCCTTACCATGAAAATATTTATTGAAATGTTGACATTGAACAAAACAATACTTACTGGTAGTTACACTTGTATGCCCATTATTTGAAATTTATAGCAAAATTTGTAGTGTTAATTTTAAACATGGCCGAGTGGTTAAGGCATTTGACTAGTAATCTATGGATCTCTAGCTGTCTGAGTTCAAACCCTGTCAGGGGCAAGCTGTTGTTTTCTTGAGCAAGAAACTTTACACTGATTGCTCTGCACTGGTTGATTCCCGGATTAGATTTAATGAAAGGGTCTATAAGCTTACAGCTTCCTACACAAAATTCTGTATAAAGCAAAAAAAGGGGATGGTAAATGAAACTGGTTATGAATCAAGGACCAGGTCAAATGTAGGTAATCTAGCAGTCAATAACCTTGAGCTTTTCTTTTGCAATACTGATTAAATTTATTTTGAGGGTTTTGAAAGATTGAAATATGTATTTAAATTAAATAAAACATTCTAAAAAAGTTGATTTTTTATACTCAAAATGTGCACATAGCGATCAAAACTCATGCTTAACTTAGCCAAAAAATAGAGATTTTCTATATTCAAGCTAAAAATACAGATTTTCTATATTCAAGCTAAAAATAGAGATTTTATATATTCATGCTAAAAATAGAGATTTTCTATATTCAAGCTTAAAAAAAAAGAGATTTTCTAAATTCAAGCTGAAAAAAGAGATTTTCTAAATTCAAGCTAAAAATAGAGATTTTCTATATTCAAACTAAAAAATAGAGATTTTCTATATTCAAGCTAAAAATACAGATTTTCTATATTCAAGCTAAAAATAGAGATTTTATATATTCAAGCTAAAAATAGAGATTTTCTATATTCAAGCTTAAAAAAAAGAAGAGATTTTCTAAATTCAAGCTGAAAAAAGAGATTTTCTAAATTCAAGCTAAAAATAGAGATTTTCTATATTCAAACTAAAAAAAGAGATTTTCTATATTCAAGCTAAAGATAGAGATTTTCTAAAGTCAAGCTAAAAATAGAGATTTTCTATATTCAAGCTGAGCTATGCTTTCATCACTAAATACCCTCTCAGGTGTCATTGAAGATTTTTATGTTTTATATTCTAGTACATGTATAAAGTTGTGTTCACATTCTGTCAACATAATTATGTTCCTTTACATTTCTTTTTATGTTTCTCTTTATTTTATTTACAACATTTCATTTTGCTTTATTTATTATAACTGAGCAGTGATTGTAACACTTTTGTGTACGGTTGGTTTTGTATGAAATTATTATTTCCAGTACCCTGCTAGAAACCCGATTACCGAACAGTGCAGGTCACTTTCGTTGTGATTGATCATGAAATCCTTTCTACGGTCATTCGCACTGTACCTCTGCTCTGGCATGTACTGAAGTTTCAATTCTTTGTGAAAAGTTCATTTGAGAAATTCAGTAGGTGAAGGGTTCAAAATGAAAGATAAACTTTATATAATTATTTTGTTCAGTAAAAGAGTAAATAAAATTCTGTTTTTCAACATTCAAACATGATTATGCTATAGACGTACAAGAAGAAAATACTTTAATTGAATCAAAGACTAATTTCGAAAATCAATATTTTTTATTTATTTTTGTTTTGTTTTTGAAGCTAATATTTTATAACTTTAATTGCCTTATATAATTTTATAGTATTGATGGTTAATATTAAGTAAAACTTACTAAAAGCCTGAGAATGGTCAGAAATTAGTTACAGGTAATAATAATACTTGAAGTTAGTGTTTCTGTTATTTATTTATTATTGTTCATATTTTTTCTTTATACATGATCACATATGGTTTTAAAATTGTGAGTGAAATTTATATAAAAAAAATAATAAAATGTAATATGGCTTTGTATGACTTAATGATGCAATACAGTTTATGTGATATATTAATTATAGATTTATGTAAAATAATAATTTGTTTTGAGAAATAGAACTGACAAAGAGATGTAAATATCTTTATTAATGTTCACCTTGACACTAATGACTTTAATAATCATATTTTATTTAAAATTTGTTCTATATTTAGAAATTAACTTCGGCCTAGAATTTGATGTACATATTTTTTCTTCGTCATTTGAATTTTTTCGTATCTTAAATTGTTATATAATTGTTATTGTTTTGTAAATAAGGGATATATATATTGTATGTTTATCATTGATGTATATAGTTGTTACTGTGTGTTGTTTATTGTCAGTTTATTGTTCGTTTATTGTCAGTTAATTTACATATTTGAGCCACGTCACAACAAAACCAACATAGTGCGTTTGCGACCAGCATGGATCCAGACCAGTCTGCGCATCCGCGCAGTCTGATCAGGATCCATGCTGTTCGCTTACTAAAATCTATAACAAGTAGAGAAACTGATAGTGAACAGCATGGATCCTGATCAGAATGCGTGGATGTGCAGGCTGGTCTGAATCCATGCTGGTCGCAAACGCACTATGTTGGTTTTGTCGTGACGCGGCTCATTTCTCCTTCTTCCGGCCAAATCATACTTGTTCTATTTATAAAGCCTGGTATATCAAGTATTTGATCAGTATATTACCATATTTGTTATCATATACCCATCTCTGTTACAAGTGGTTTTTCTTATATCATATATTATGGCACTGATTCAGGTTTTTATTATTACACTCAGTCATCTCATACATATTATTGATCTTACAGTATATCTGTTCAAGGAAAGTTGCCAGAAAATTATTTCTTAAATCCTTTCCTACTAATACCTAGAATAAATTACTATAATCCAATTGTCTATGACGGGATCTTTCATATTCCATTTGAAAGACCCTGTGGCGATTAAATACATAACTGCTAAACTGTCATCAAGTGTGTACCAACGTATATTCAAATGTAAGAATAACAAATTTTCAGAAATGACAATTTTTTTTTTAAACAATTTCATGATAAAAAATAAAGGCAATTTTTTTTCTAATTGTTCATCATCATGCTATTATGACAATATTTGATATATGCAATCAAGTTAGTGAGTTATAAATAGAATTAAGTAATATCTATTTCAAGGTAACAGAACACAGTGTCATGTTTGGAACTTACTCTGATATAAAACAGAAATACTGTATTTGTCCATTCCCCACCCACCTAACTTATCATACTTACAAGTTTCTTATAGTTTGTTTTGCCCCTTTCCCCACCCACCTAGGTTAAAATACTTATAAAGTAAACACCCCACTTCTGCTGAGTCCAGCATATATAGTAAAAGTTGATATAAAAAAAAGACAGTTGCATGGATAGTCCAGTGAACTCCTTGTATACAGGGAGTTGTATGCAATTTATCAAAAGGTAATTTTGAACTGTTTAAACTTGTTTAGTTCTTCAGTTGAAGTTTTAATTTAGTGAGCTTTAATACTTATAATGATCATTCATTAAAAACTTATTTGAATATTAATATGGCACACACAGTGCTTGATACTTCAGTTGAAAAATAAATTGTAATACTTAACACCCATTGAGAATAGTACCCCTGGACCGTTTCCATTACCTCCCGATTTAAATCAATAGTTATTAATATTCTGGCTGTGGGACATAGGTATTTACTTCATACAAGTTTTGATATGTAATAGAAAAATTCTTGCACAAGAGAATTCTTTTTTTCTTTTTTTCCATGTTACGAACACACTTGTTTCATTGAACACATCTATTTTTGACAAGTTTTAAAGATACGTCTTATTGAAAATATTCTTATTACAATATTAAAATTTAGATTACAAACCTTATATTTGTCCCCAAGTATTATTTTTGGGTGTTATTTATGCATGTGTAATTTTACAATTTTTCTGAATCCTACTGTAAATAAGAATTTTCACACCCTCCATTTTCCTTCTAATGAATTTCCTTCATAACTGATTTTATGAAATTTTACAGGAGTAATGTAACAGATTCTTATACTTAGAAAAATTGAATACATCAATGCTGACGTGCATATATTTCTTACATGTTGGAAAACATTTCTTATATTTGCAAACTTTTGTCTCCAGAATACTTAATAAAAAAAGTATTTTTGTAGCAGTCATTTCTTTTTAAAAATGCATACAATTGTTATCTTAAAGCCACTGGATAAATAACCAGTATTACATCTGGCATTTCTCTTCACTTTTCATTATTTATTATATATTTGTCCATTACTAATTATATATTTGACAAAGTTTTATTCATAAGCAAATTTATTGTGCACCCCCATATTTTTTGCCAGTCATCCCATCCTATTCAATTTGTCACCAAAATTTTGACCAACCCACAATTTTTTATATATTGACAATATTTTTTAATGTAACTTTTTTGTATTTGTCTTGTTATTTATGCCTGTTTTGTCTTAAATTAACATTTTTTGTCAGATTGTTAAAGGCCCATTATCCTTCAGAAATGCTATCCATTTTATTTCTCAAAAATTATAAAAAGAAATACTTATTAGCCATATTATTCTTGAACTAAATCCTGCTTTTTTTTACTCTGTTGGCGATTGGTATAATTACAGTGAATTAGTATTTTGTATGGAAGTCAAAATACCACTTTGTTTACATTTTGCTACATTCACAACACATTACTGCACATTAAGCGCTACTTTCTTCAATTGTTAAACATCTAAGATGTCATTAAATCATTATTAAAACATTATTAAACACATGTTTGACTTTTCTAAAGAATTAAAAAAAAGATATATGCATTTCTGGGGCATAATGTGCCTTTAAATATTTATTACATATAGTTATATAGTAATCAGTGTATCTCTTCTACAACTATGGTAATTTATAGTAACAGGTACTTGTTATAGATTTAATGAAGGTATATAGACAAGGTGTGTGAAAAATATGTTCTAAGATATCATAAAAAAAGTAAAATTTAAATCAAAGATTACCAACATTGACAGAATGGTGGGAGTTAGATTTTCTTATATTTCCATGGTTTCTAGAGCAAATTTTTTTAGATTTCCGTGGTCTCTAGAGTTAAATTTTCTTGCATTTCCATGTTTTTTATCTTGCCTGAATCATTCTTTTTCAAGGTAGGAAAACCATTGTTTGGCTTTATGGGGGTCAAGAGTTAACAATGTATGAACTGGTTATACGAAATGTTCCAGACTGCCCAACCGTGAAGTCAAACCAGGCTTTATACTGTTGACTGGTTAACTTTAATCTTTCATCTTGATATCCTAAAATTGATAATGGACAGTTCATTTAATGAAAGCTGAATAAGTTTGTTTAGAAATTCAGCATGTTTAGGGTTGGTCGTATAAACAAACTTTATAAATTCATTCTTATATTCTGACATATTTTACATATTGTATGGCTGGAATTTCAGTATAAACTTCCTCTGATAGAGAAATAAACTAAATACTTTTCTCACACCATGTTTGTATAAGACATTTATAGCTACATGTTGAAAACAAAAGTCTGTAACAAATTGTAAATTAAATGAACAAAAAAGAATGGAGAACTTGTTAAAATTTACCAGTGATAGTTTTGTACCAAGTAGTAGATATGTAAGTAACTCTATTGCATTTGGAAGTTAAGTTTATGTTTATAAAATATTTAATAAGAAATTGAAATATTTTTCTAAGATTTAAGCATAAAATTTAGATGGTCTAAAATAAATTTCTATTTATCAAAGGTATGGAAAAATGTCCGAATTGAGGGTGGTATATTAATTAGCAAATCATATAAATTTATAATAAACAAATAAGCTTAAAAAAAAGGGAATTTAGAATTATATTTATATTGTTATATAGCTTTTAGTTTACATTAAAAGAACAAATGACCAGCATTTTCAATTTGTCATATCACATACATTAGATAGGTAACTGAAAAAGAAAAATACTGAAAAATACTAGAAAATATTAGTAAAAATGTTAATGAAATTCATTTAACATGGGATATATTGGATTCCTGTAATGTTAAACTATGATGATATCAATTAATTCATGAAGGAATAAAATATAGCAGTGAGATATGAATTTTATCACTCACTGTATATCACTCATGGACAGAAATGAGTTTGTTTTTTTTTTTAAATAACTGAAATGGTGAGAAATATGTATGGATATCAAACTTCAAAAATTATTTTTAGAGTCACTTGTCCTGCAGGACCAGTAACTTTTAAATCCAATGTACAGGTAACATTTGTCTACTCGTCCGGTACCTAGTTCTCTTAAATTCTACTCATAATTGCAAGTCTGTAAGAGGAATTTTCGACCTATATATGATAAGTAGATCACAAAAAAGAACAATTCAACAACTTGTTCATAACCGCTTTTTTTCAGGCATCATTTTGGGACTTGTGAAAGACATTGTTCTCTTTTCAAATTTTTACTGTCTTATTGTGAAGAAACATGTAGCACTAAGACTAGATAAAAAAAGTGTATATAGGGAAAAACACGGGTAATGGATATGTATTGAGATCGACTAGACTTAGAAATGTGAAATTATTTACTCAATACGAGATTTTTATTTTAAAACAGAAAATCAATATAAAGAAAAACCCTACATGTTGTAACAGTCTGGTCGGGGCCTATTCTGTTAGCAACTCACTTTAGAACTTTAATAGGTAAATCCCTAGAATTAATAAAAATGGAATGTACCAGATTCAAAACAGTGAAAGTTCATTATCTACATACAGTTTGTTAAAATTATTAAGTTTTTGAAGTTTGAAAATTTTGTTAAATGCAGATATATTTCTGCGTACAAAAACATATCGAATGGCATTGTACAATATCTAAAAGACATTAAAATAAGTGAATAAAAAGTACACATAGTTTTTGACAAATTAGATATTGATAATAAATTGTTGTCTTAAATTAATGATTTAAAATAGATGTATACTTTATTAAGGTAGTCTTACTGAAATGCTTTATTGTTAAAAAACATCTAACATCGGCCAATATCGCAAATCTGTTATTTCCAGAAAGTTTTTTTTCTTCTTCAAAATCTTGGGCTTTAGATTATTTACAATCACTCATCCTTTATCGCTATGTACTAAATTCCAGTTGTATATGGTTAAAAAGTATTGAATACTGAAAATTGTGAAAAATAACTGTTAGGAAATGACTGATTTATTACAATATTGGCTGATGTTAGAATTTTTTTGGTGAGACAGCATTACAGTAAAACTACCTTATAGAGATGATAGATTTATGAAACAAGAGGAGTAAAGTTTCATATTGAATTACATTTTCTATTGTTTTTGTTTTTATATTGCTTAATATGTGATATGTCTTGTTCCTCTTCTTTTTTTTACTTCGAAATTTAAAAAAAAAAATAAAAAATTAAAATTGGAAACATGACTTGACCTGTTTATGTTTTGATTTCTCCCCCACCACCTACACTCGCAAGGGAAAAAGGATAAAAAGTTGTTTGAGCGATTGGCTAATTATGGTTGAGGTGTCTGTTTCTGGGTTGGGTTTGAGCCCCTTGTTAAGTCAGGACAGGTTAGTGTCATGAAGCAGATCCTAATAAGCTTCTAGCTTTCATGAAATGAACGTGATAGAAATATTGATTAAAATTAAAATCTTGTGTCTTTTCTTTCAGTTTTGGTCTGAATTTTTATCCTAAGCAGCTTTTGCAACAAAAAAATGGAAAAATGAAGATGTTACAATATCTAGTACAGGATGTGGAATATAGTGATCTGTCACAGAGGGGAATGTTTGTTTGTTTTGTTGGGTATATAGACACACCCCCACTATTAAGATCATATCCAGATGATTGTTGACTGGCTTTACTGGTGGAGTAAGAGCTCTGGTTCCCCTACACACCTGAAGAATACACACAAAGATTAAAATCCCTGGCTTTCCATAAGCTGGCTATATAGTTTCTTCACCTGATAGAATCCAAAAGTCTCCAAAAGTATTCACACCCACAACTTAACCATTTGAACATGGAGGTCCTGGGAATGACTAAGCTTTTCTGAAATTTAGATGCAGTTTTTATCTTTCCAGTCTAATTGAACAGAAATATAGAAATACCATTTCAAGCTTACTTGTTAGATTTTATATAATTTGTGCACTCAATGGTTTCATACTGTTTGTTTTTCTGGTTTTAACTCTAATTTTAACACATTTTTTGGTCATATCTTGGCAGTCAATCTACCTAACCAACTTTCCTGGATATTAACTATAACCAGTGATAACCAATTTTCCTGGATATTAACTATAACCAGTGATAACCAATTTTCCAGGATATTAACTAAAACCAGTGATAACCAATTTTCCTGGATATTAACTATAACCAGTGATTACCAATTTTCCTGGATATTTACTATAACCAGTGATAACCAATTTTCCTGGATATTAACTATAACCAGTGATAACCAATTTTCCAGGATATTAACTATAACCAGTGATAACCAATTTTCCAGGATATTAACTATAACCAGTGATAACCAATTTTCCTGGATATTAACTATAACCAGTGATAACCAATTTTCCTGGATATTAACTATAACCAGTGATAACCAATTTTCCTGGATATTAACTATAACCAGTGATTACCAATTATCCTGGATATTAACTATAACTAGTGAGAATCAATTTTTCTGGATATTAACTATAACCAGTGATAACCAATTTTCCAGGATATTAACTATAACCAGTGATAAGCAGTTTTTCTCCAAGTGACTGCCCTTCTACTAATCCCACTTGACTTCTGAATCAGAGGTGAGAGACAAATGACCATTTAGACCAGGCCTCAAACCAGTAATCGCACCTGAAACCAGTGACCACTGAATTTCTAATCCGATGCTTTCCCTATTTAGCTAAGCAGGTAGACAGTTTAATAGATAATGAATGAAGGATATTGTAATAAAACTTAGTTAATTAGGTACGGTAATACATAATTATATTCTAAGGCTATTAATGAAGGGACCTCTACTTTTAATTTTAATCACGGCAAAGTGTCAATGATATATAATATTTTTTTAAACTATTCTACTTCTGTAACCTATACAGTTATAACCTTTTCCACTTTCTTTCTCTTTTCTTATATGAAAAAATATTTCATATTTGTTGATGCTTACTGGTATACCTTTAGGGCTAAAAATCGTGACAATAAACAGACCTGGATAAAGTTTGATAAAAATCTGCATATGACTAATGTTTTCATGTTGATTTTATTGTCTGACAAGTTTAACATTTTGTTTGTATAGATTTTGCCTGCATTTCATGATGAAACATTGATAACTTTAAAGTTGTTTTCTTGAGTTTTCATATAGACATTATAGGCAGAATTAAAACTGTTTAATAAAATTTCTTTAATCTTTAAAACTTGTAAGAATATAATTACAGAAATATTGTAAGAATATAATGACAGAAAAAAAAATTGGGTGTCACCGGTTGCCAAGTTTATAGAAATTCTATTGAACAGTTTTAATTGTACCTATATGTCTATAAACATCTTTAATCCATTACTGCATGAGCATTTTGTGAATAATGGCTGTTTCCATTGAAAAACCTCCTGTTACAAGTTCAAATTGCTATGAAACTATAAAATATGCTTCAATATTCATCAAACTTGGCACAAATGTAGACTGGACCATTTGTATCCTAAATTTTCTGTTACCATGGCAATGAGGGGACATCTCAAAATCACTATTTTGTGTTGATTTTTTTCCCATCTAAACTGATTTCAAAGTGCTGCAACTTCTTAAATGGATTGAAATGAAGTCAAAGGCTTTTCAACATTAGTTACACGTTACCTTTTGATTGACTTGAGGTCAGTTTTTGCCACTCACAGGTCCAAAATCTTCTTGGCGATGCCCCCCCCTTCAAACTCCTAAGGGGGCACATCCCCCCTCTCACACCCCCCTGATGTATCTTTCTGATAGGGGCTGGCGCCGAAAAAAGTGATCACTTAAATTTCTCACCACATTTCTCAATGAAAACAAGTGTTTGGGGCCTAAATAGGACATTTTTTCATTATTTGAGTCCTAACAAGGGGGAGGGGGTCAAAAGTGAATTGTTTCACATATATATGAGGTAAAGGGTTAAGCTAACTGGAATTTTAGTTTCTTTATGGACCTGTATGAAAATACAATGTCCCATATGAGAGTCAAATCCACAGAAGTGATTATATATACACTTTTTTACACACTTTTTAAGATTAAAACTTGCCCATAGCTGATAACTGCCCCATAATTATGTTGACGATCAAAGAACCTTTTCAAAATTTTAAAAGAAAAAGGAAGAAAAACTTTGTAATTGTCTCATGTAATGTGAGCCTCTTTAAAGCAGCATGCCTACAAATTCATAGTTTTTTCATGAAAATTTTAAAAATGTATCTAAAAGTAAAACATTGTAAAGTGAACAAAGAAAATAATTTTCATATTGCAAACGGCAGTGTCACAATCCACATAAATTACCAATAAAATATACAAGAATACACAGTAGAAATATGGTGATAAATACTGCAAAATCAGTCATTAATGGCATTAAAAATGTAAAATGTTATTTAAATATTGAATCTTCTTACTTTTCTTAAAATCTTAGAATATTTTTTTTTTCTTTAAATTTTATTTTCTTCAAATATTTTGGTTCATCTGGAGGCATGCAGCTTTAAGATTGGCTAAGAATTAGTAATTTTGCCAGCTACTTATTTGCCTGGGGAAGACAAATTTAATGTTATACTGTAGTGTTTTTGTTCTTATCAAGATTTGAAAGGTCCTTTACCCTAGTGAAGTCAGGCTGTGATAAAAACCATAAAAAAGATGTTATCAGGGGCTTGTATCTAGTCATGGTTAGTTTCAACTATATGTCCCTGTGGCCATAATCTGGTCATCCATAATACAGGATACATGCATACTAATTGGTCATATAGAGAATTCAATACGTTTCTGCTCTAAAATGTTCATATAAGATATAATTATTGATGAATCAAAATATGCATATTTTTTTTACTGGATTGATGAACTTAATTCTAAAAATTATCTCAAATTTGTGAGGGTAGAGAGGAAGTTATGCACCTAGAAGGATATGAAATTATTGATCACCTGAGTTAGATGATTTTATGGATTAATACATAATGCTCACAGTTTCTGTGAAACGCTAAAGATTCTCTCAAACTTTTTTAAAACAAGGTTTCTTTTAGGTTCCCAGGAATGAAATTATTTGTACCTAGGGAGATTTGCTGCTCAAATATGTAGATTACCTGCCCTTGAATAGAGGGATAAGCTGCTCAAAGATGAAGTTTATCTGCTTCTGAAAGGGGGATAAGCTGTGCTCAGAGATAAATATATTGACCAGCTCTTGGAGAGACTGTTAGGCTGCCCAGAGATGTAAGTTACATACCTTTGAAATGAGAGATATACTGCTCCAGGACTCTGCCAAAATAACCTGAACATGGATAGATGAAATGTAGTTACCTGCCCTTGAAGAGAGAAAGCTGCCTAGAGATGAAGTTACCTGCCCTTGAATGGAGATAATTATATTAGTTGTCCAGAGATATTGTGTTTAGTTACCTGTACTTAGATAGTAGGATGCCAAGCTGCTCAGAAATTTAATTACTTCCCTTGAGTAGAGGGATATTAATATATGGATAGAAGCAGAGGCAAAATGTGGTAGTAAATCATTTTTTTCTTATCTTTATAAGTTTAAGGGTGAGTACAATTTCTTGTTTTAGTTGTAAATTGCATTAAGCCATACTGGGCCTGCTGAATATGTTGAATGGACTTATCTGGCTTTACATTTAGAACTGACCATTATTATAATGTTTGAGGGATTTCTAAACATCAAAATTATAACATTGAGCAGCAACAAAATAATACATGTTCAGATTCAAGTTCTAATGTAACAATATTTTAATCACCTTAAAGATTAAACATGATATATACAGACAATTTCCTTTCCTTTGTTTTATTTAAATTTAAACTGAACATGAATTTCAGATTTTTTTCTAAAATGTTGTTTTGTTCATTAAGAGATCAATAAATAAAAAAATGATATAACTTCTGTTGTTATTATTGAATAGCTTTGAATTCTATGTTTGTGTTGTTTTTTTCTCATCTTTCAGGATGTCTGTAGACAATCAAGATGTGACAACAAATAAAATGTTGCAACTGATCAGCTATGTTTATTGACTACATATACTCTTCAATGGCCATAGTTACACACAAATAAAGTTCTAAAGGCTGAATGGACAATATTGGAACATAAGAATATCAGGTTCCAGTTTTGGTCCATAATAGCAAACAATTTATGGATATATTTTGGACCATGATTATTGTTGGTTGATTCATGGAATATTTAATTTATGGACCACTTGTGCCATATTACATTATATGGATAGATGTGTAAATTCCATGGACAATAGATGATTCAACCCCACATAGTATGGCAGTGCATGGATCAAGATGTCTCAAACCATCTTCCTTTTTCTAAATCTATATCAATGAATATGATAATAGATGTGCCAATAATTTTTCTTCTCAAACAATTATTTAACTAATTTATTATTATAATAAAGTGTTTATTAATCATTACTTTCAATTTCAGATGTTTACAACTAAGTTAGAATTATCAATCTTTGATACAGTAATTTTAAGTGATATTCAGCGGTGTTGCTATTATATGTATATGTATTACTAAAGTTATGGAGTTTACTTTATTTTTCAGAGATTGTGAACAATGTCTTAAAATATTATTTATCTGCTGCTAAAAGTTATTCTCTTTATTTGCAGATGCTGTCTTAATTAATGTCAAATGTAGCATTTTATTATTATCTAGTTTGATTTTGTCACGATAAAATGTTGAACATGATGCATACATGTTAAAAAGCTATACAAATATGAAGTCATTATCAAAATTATATCTTTTTTGGAAAAATAATTTTCTGTAACTATAGCAATGGATTACATACACATCAACCATTTTTGAGAACTGAAATTTTTAACATGTTACACCTCATGTTTTACCTCTAATTCTAAGATTTCTGATACCACCAATATTTCATGAAAAAAGGAGGAATAATTGATTTAAAAAAAAAAAAATGAAAAAGATATTGATAATGTAATTATCCTACATAAAAGTGTGTATCAGAAATAAACAAAAATAACATTTTAAATTACATTTATTATATACATTGTATTTATATAAAACTTATGTTCTCATAGAGTTGTGTTTAATATGCAACAAAAAATCTACAGGGTTTTTTTTCTGCAGTTAGAAATGAATATATTTGTATTTTATTAACATGACATTATAATTATTCTGTATGTTAGTTTAAACATATTTTATTTAGCAAATTTACAAGCATTTTATCATTTTACATCACAATATATATGGAATGGAAAACTGTGAAGCATAGCACTTATATTAATACCTTTGCATGATGGAGTAGTCTTTATTATTTCACTTTATATGATCAGTGCATGTTGTACATTTCAATAGTGATCTAAATTAACAAAATTTTATATATTATTATATTACATGTACTTTAACTTTTGATTCATCATACTTTATGTTAACATATGATATATGTTTCTACATGTTTCAGTATCGCCAGTCAACATTTATTCTAAACTTTTTCTCTCGGCAAATTGTGAATATGACATTAGCCAAGGAAATGATACAAGTAATTTTTGTCCAGGATGTAAGTAAAACAATTTCCTTACTTCCTTTGCTGTATATTTTATCTAAGATCTGTGACTCACACAAGACAATGACAAATTTGTGCTCTTAAAATCCAAGAAATTAATATGCTACAAGAGAATTTACTAATGATGCATGCCAAATGTTTAATGTATTTATTTGTTAGTCAACATAGTATTATACCCTCTGAGTTATGTGAATGATATTTATTTATAATGATTTATTTGACATGATTTTTCTTCAATGTATTATGCATGTATAGATCATAAGATGATAAATTATGTTTAAATCTTATTTAAAATTCAAAGAAACAATAATGTTCTATTCTGTTTTTTAACTGCTTAGCTATAGCACTATGTAACATGTATATTGTAATGTAATATTAATGTTTTAAATGATGTAACTACATGGACACCATACTCTGTATTGTAGATTATGACTCCATTGAGACACCATACGAAGGGAGCAAGGAGAGCAAGCTTCAGGATATGTCTGATGTGTTCTGTGCATACTGTTCTAAACAAGATCTAACTTGTCTACAACTCTTTTGTAAGATTTCTATATCATTTGTGTTGTTTTTTCTTATCAAAATATAAAAAAAATCATAGAATTGACAAACTTACTGCCTTCAATTAACAATAAAAGAGCTTAATAATTTAAGCCCAACAAGCTATTTATTAGGCTATAGACTATTCATGTCATTATGTATCCTTATCAAAAGTATTCTATAGCTGTCATTTCCCTATAATAAATTATTTTATAAATTTAAAATTTGCAGGTGCCCCTGACAGACTGATAGTCTCTGTTGCTATGACGATGATGTCATCATTCTGTGATGGTATACAGAATACTTTCCCTTCATGCTACAGTGAATTCTGTAAGAAATACTTTATATCTTTTTCATGTGCTCTTATATCAAGATAACATTTGTGAAAAATGCATTAATCTTAGGCACATTATGCCGCAGAAAGAAAGTTTTTACTTCCTTAGAAAACAAACATGAATTTCATTATGTTTAGATAATGGTGTTAGAGAATTGTTAGATATTCAATGTTACCTGTAAAAAGGAGCAATAGATTTAAAATAATTTGTCAAAATTTTAAGCGGCAAAATGTTAACAAAGTAGTATTTTGACTTCCATACAAAACATTAATTCACTGTAACTGTACCACTATTACTAAAAAGCAACAGATAAAAGAGATATGGTACACCAAAATTAAAAAAGCTTTAAAAAAATAAAAATAAAACAATTTCTGAGGCACAATGGGACTTTAAATTGTGTGATCATTTTCTCAGTACATTTTTATCTTCACAAAAACATTCAATTAATTAATTAAGTCAAGTGAAATCATGAAGATGTTTTTGATGGGTTCATATATTGAGGGGCAATAAGAGAACAGACTTGGCAAATGTCATGCCAATAAGCATCAAACTACTGAAAATTAACATCTATGCAAATACCATAAAAGTATCAATTTTGTAATAAGAAAGTATCTTCATGAATATTGACTGTAGTGTACATTTTCCAGGCTCAAGCTCTGTAAGCAAGCGGGAAGCCAATCAACAAACAGATAGGTTAGGTACCAGTAATGAATGTACCCCAACTTCTGATTGGATATCTGTTGCGGGAATGGACCAATGGTGTCAGAGTAATTGTGCAGGAGGCAATGATCCAGACAAATGTCCTGAAAGTCATTGTACATGTCCAGAGATAGAAGGTATGCAATGCTTTCAGGTGGTACCCCTCACACCTTGCTTTCACTGTGTATACCTTCTTACTTTACCAACTAAAAATAAAACAAAAACAATTCTTATATATCATTTCCCAACAATCAAACCTACTCATAGCTTTAATTTACAGATTATATTGATATTCCTATCCAACATAAGCTTTTATGCTATTTCCAGTGATTTTTAGCTCGACTATTCGAAGAATATGAGAGCTATTGTAGTCGCCCCGGCGTCGGCGTCGGCGTCAGCGTCCGCGTCGGCGTCTGCGTTGGTTAAAGTTTTTTGTAAAGTCAAATATCTCAATTATTGCTTGAGATATTCAATTGAAACTTACAATACTTATTTATAGTAATAAGGTACATCAGATTGACAAGTTGGATAACTCTACCTACAATATTGACAGAATTATGCCCCTTTTTAACTTAGAAATTTTGGTTAAAGTTTTTTGTAAAGACAAATATCTCAATTATTGTTTGAGATATTCAATTGAAACTTACAATACTTATTTATAGTAATAAGGTACATCAGATTGACAAGTAGGATAACTCTGCCTACAATATTGACAGAATTATGCCCCTTTTTAACTTAGAAATTTTGGTTAAAGTTTTTGTAAAGTCAAATATTTCAATTATTGCTTGAGATATTCAATTGAAACTTACAATACTTATTTATAGTAACAAGGTACATCAGATTGACAAGTTGGATAACTCTGCCTACAATATTGACAGAATTATGCCCCTTTGAAACTTAGAAATTTTGGTTAAAGTTTTTTTGTAAAGTCAAATATCTCAATTATTGCTTGAGATATTCAATTGAAATTTACAATACTTTTTTATAGTAACAATGTACATCATTTTGCAAAATTGCATAACTCTGTCTGCAATATTTGCAGAATTATTTGCCCCTTTGAAACTTAGAGATTTTGGTTAAAGGTCTTCAAAGATATTTACTTGAAACTTTACACATGTACTTAGGGTCATAATTTGAGGGTCATAATTGTATGTCACTGACCAAGTTCCATAACTCTATCTTGCATTAAGGCTGATTCATATCCCCTTTTCTACTTAGTATCTTGGTTAATGTTTACATGCAAGTTTTACATATCTCAATAACTATTAAAGATATTTATTTAAAACTTCACATATGCATTTAGGGTCAGAATTGTAGGTCACTGACAAAGATCCATAATTCTATCTTGCATTTAGGCTGATTTTTCTTCCCTTTTTCAACTTAAAAAATTCATGGTAAAGTTTTGCTTGTAAGCTGTTATCTCCATTACTACTGAAGGGTTTGTGCCTTTTTTGGGACAATTTTATATTTTATAAAAAAAATTAGCCCTTTTGTGAACTTAGAATATTTTACATTATTAAGGCTCTTTTACTATCAAGCACTTAGAATAGTCGAGCGTGCTGTCCTACCGACAGCTCTTGTTTGTAGATTTTTGTCACTGCCTCACAGGACAGCCCATGCCTTTCAAATTAAGAAAATTTAGACCTGTATTAACCAATTGAAAATTGGCAATATTTAATAAAATCTTTAAATAAATTGACTTTTTATTCAGATGTTAATGCATTCATTGAGCTTTTCATAAAAAAAAAAACATATGTGCCTTAACAGTTGTGCTGATTGAGAAATTTTTACATTATTAGTTAACTTCAACATATTTTACTTTTAAATGCATTTCCAAATTTTCATGAAAATTAACATGAATCTGGAGGCTTGCTGATTTAAAGTAAGTACATAATATATGAATTTCACTTTTTATACAAGGGTACTTTGAAAATGTAATACAATGTTTATATGTATTTATATAGTCGTAATTATTATTTTACACATATATAATTTTTGTTTTGTTATTTTCAACACTTTAATATACACATAATTTAATCACTAATTGAAATACAATGTCAGAACTTATTCCAGTCTAATTCAAATCAAGTCTGCAGTATTTACTTTCATTGTCTTTGAGGGACCTTCTTGAAGGGCCTTCTTGATTCCAAAGTTTACTTGTGTAAACAAACTGGTGTTTTATTCAATACAAAACACTTGATATGTATAATTTGCTACTAATTCAGTACTTGAATTGGTGACTCCTTCAAATACTTGAAATGACTCACTGTTACTTTTTTGGCGTAGTACATGTAGTTGAGTCACCAATATGACTAAATGACTTGACGATTGTACATGATTTGTAATGACCTTTTTAAATAGTAAAATTGATTGTTAGTCAGCAAATCTTAAATACAGCTGGTTTCAATAAAAAAAACTCATTTCAAAATGAGGAACATTTCAAAAGGTGGTTACAATTTTCCACCAACCTACATGTACATATACTTTCTATTTTAGTCTGGCAAATCAAACGCATACCAATAATGAAATTATTCATAAAAAAATAATTGTATATATGAAGTCTATTACGAATGTAATTTATGTAACAAGTGTGACTTTTGTTGTGATAAAATACAGTATAACCCCTCAAGAGCAACACCCTCTGGCAGACAAAGATTTTGGTTGTTGAAGAGAGGTATTGCTCTAGAAGGGTGGCAATTTATTGTGAATCATTTCTTTAAGAAGAAATGATACTGTTATAAAGAGGCTATTGCTTAACAGAGGGACACTTTCTGCAGAGGTTGTATTTTAGTAGGAAACATTTCAATGAATAATGACAGTAGCAAGAAAGTGTGTATACCATAAAATTCAGCCAAAAAAAGTCACATACATAAATTACATTGCTGAAATTAAGTGAAAAGTATGAACATTATGAAATT
Organism: Ruditapes philippinarum; assembly: GCF_026571515.1. NCBI lineage: Eukaryota > Metazoa > Mollusca > Bivalvia > Venerida > Veneridae > Ruditapes > Ruditapes philippinarum. The sequence continues at coordinate 28,364 of NW_026857527.1, read as the reverse complement.
ACTAAATTTAAACATTTGGAAATGAGGCAATTTTCCATCTGAAGCAGACTGTTAGAAACGTTTGAAAATGAGGCAAATTCCCATTCAACAAATATCTGAAAATCCAGGGCTTTTATACATGATCTCAATTGAAATTGTGGTTGAATTTCATCATATACATTTGCTCACCACCATATTTTTAATACACAAAATTGTTATTCAAACTCTTAGACTAATGCTTTGCTGGTTTCCAGTACTTTCAGTACTTTGATTTTGTTAAGGATTATTATAAAGTATAATAATTATAATCTTGTCTTATTCAGAAACAACAGCCACAGTGACAACAGTATCTGCCAACAATCTGGGAACCAGTTGTCTACAATGGGAAGCTTCAGTAATTTGGTCAGGCGTTCCTGGTACGTAATAATATTCATGATTGAAATTTCATTCAAATCATTAGTTTATTAAAGTAATCATATTATAAATACAAGAAGCTGGTATAGGGAGACATCTGTGAATAGTAGTTAAGGCATCTATCTTTGGGATCGGGAGGTCCAAGGTTCAAGCCCCACGGGCAGCGTGAATTGAAGGATGAATGTTTCTCGTGGGACTTGTTCCGAAATGGCCGCTTTGTGAGCTGCAAGGTAGTTAAAATGAATGCTTACCAATTTCTATCCGCCTGGCACCTGGCATAGTGGTTGGAGTTGGGAGGTAACATGGTGTGCAAGCAAAAGGTGTCTCGTAAGTCAGAAATGGCTGGCCCTTTCAGTAAGGGTGACACCATAATAAACAAGACCTTTACCTTTTATAGTTACATCAAAAATTGTACAACTGACATAAAAAAGTAATGGAAACCAAACTGATTCTAAATCTTTTATTTGGCTTTTGAAAAGTTTATTTCAGCAATTTTATGATTTTATTGACTCATAAAAATTATTGTTTTTAATAATGATTTATAGTAAAAAGGCGTTGAAAGACCTTGCTGTAATCTAAAGAAGAAAACAAATCATTTGTTTTTGAGGCATAATGTGCCGTTAAATGTTTTAATCATTTTTTATAATAATAATTTGAGGCACATCCTGTGCTTAATTTTCCTGTGTAGTAACTCTCATAATTTTTATCAATTTATTTAACTCCCTGAGAAAATACTCAATTCATGTTTTCATTAAAATAAATTTTAAAATCCATATTTTTCTATGTGTGATTAAAAAGTCCTAATCAAACAACAGTTAGCATAATACTAGCACATCATAATTCTTTACAGCAATGATTTTTCTGTGTTGACCAGTGGTCATCCCACCAATTAGGAACATGCACCATATTTCTGATTGGCTCTCAAGTTTTGAGGTTTACAATAAGAAAAATCAAAATTTAGTCATTTACATGTACCATTAAAAGTTACCGAGGACCGTGCAGCAAATTGAATTTATCAAGGGGAGAAATAATATAATTATCAAGGGGAGAAATAATATAAATTATTTTTTTATGTCTAATCAACATTCTTCTTTCTTTTCATCATGCTTTAAAACAATTATAGTATATAGAACTTGACAGTTATGTTGAATTATCATAGCCTGGGACTGCACTTCGGGTTTACTCTAAAGAAAATGTTCCCGTCCTCGATGTCAAGATATTTTTACAGTCTTGTTGCTATACTATAACTTTTACTTAACTGTTTTTATCCTCCCATGCTCTATTAATCACATATATTTCAGGGATGGATTCCTGGTGCCAGTTGTCATGTACACGTAGTGGACAGTGCCCTGAATCTCACTGTCAGTGCAAAGAAAATTTACCTGTCACTTCTACCCAATCATCTACAATAACCTTATCTTCTCCTTCTGCTTCTTCTTCAACAACAAGTACGCTTTCATCTTCAACAAGTACTAAAACAACACCATCTCAACAACAACAACACCACCCTCAACAACAACAACACCCTCAACAACAACAACAACATCAACAACAACAACAACAACTACTTCAACACCCTCCACATCATCATCAACAACAACAACAACATCACCCTCAACAACAACAACACCCTCAACTACTACACCTTCAACAACAACAACAACAACACCCTCAACAAAAACAACAACACCCTCAACAACATCATCATCAACAGCAACATCATCGACAACAACACCCTCAACAACAACAACACCCTCAACAACAACAACCTCAATGCCGTCATCATCATCAACAACAACAACAATGACAACACCCTCAACATCATCATCAACAACAACAACACCATCAACAACTACACCCTCAACATCATCATCACCACCACAATCCCCATCAACAACAACGTCAACATTATCAACAACAGCAACAGGCACACCCTCAACTACAAGCACATCTTCCTTTTCAACAACTAACACACCAAAAGTAACAACTGTAAGTTCAGGTATAGTATCAACAACAGCTGCTCCATTGATGAACCTAACAGGTATGACACTTTTTTCACACTTATAAATACTTTAAAATTAACTCTTTATTTAAAGGCCTATTATTTCCCAGACAGGCTTTTATTTCATTTCTAAAAAAAAATTGTATTTGGTCTCCAGAGTGTTATAGTTACTCATTTACCAATTAACTGAATCATATTTTGCTTCTGTTGTTTTCTGGAAATTAATACAGTTATAGTGATTAAGTATTTTGTATGGAAGACAAAAAACTACTTTGTTTACATTTTGCTACCTTTATGATAAATAATTCCACATTCAGAGCTACTATTTTTCAGGTTAAAAGCCTCAGTAACATGCTCAAAAACCACTATTTAAACATAAACTTATGTTTGTTTTTTTCTAAAGAAAGAAAATTTTATTTCTGAGGCAATATGTGCCCTTAAAACAATAAGATCTATACTAGTCATTATGTGGATTGTCCCCTACATCATATTCATGTAATTGTAGCAAAGTACAAAATTAATCTCCTGTTTAAGGTGATATTTAGTCGTATATTGGTATTTATTTTATTTAATTATTAATTCTCAAATACTAATATTTTCCCCTCTACTGGTATTATTATTATTATAATTTATTCTAATACTCATTGATATTTCTTTCAATAAAAAACAACATTTATTGTTTCAGATGTTGAATCACAAGGTGTTGTTAGTCAGGTAGTGTGTGACCATGCTAACACTGTGAACCATAATGTCCTTACTGACAGATACTGTAACCAACAAGGTAACTTGATTGTTATGATGGTTTATGATATTAATTAATTTTGAACTGAAAGAGTCAGCTAGATCTTCTAATAATGAAAAAGACCTAAAAAAATGTCAGTTACATTACAATACAATACAATACAATACAATACAATATTTTTATTTCTCTCAAGACATGCACAATATATACATGACAGCATGAGGTAACACAGAATAGAAAAGAAAAGAAAAGTAACTCATACAAGTTGCTTGTACATAATTCAAGTGTTAGTAGATTGGAGAATGTTTTTGAAACTTGAAACATGGCTGTGAGCCCAGTTAAGGTCAAACTGGTTATCCTGAATGCGTGCCAAAAGCAGACTGCTAGATTAAAATTTCAGTTGTATTACTAAATTAGTCAAAGCACTGGGAAAACTGTTTAATACAAAAAAGACAATTAAAAGTCACTCAACAAAAAATGATATAAATCTTATTCTTCTGGCATCGACTAATTTAATGACTACCCATGTGACCTTTGCCAACACATGTGCCGTCGGATAATGATCTGCAAAGTTCTGTTAGCTATTTCATCTGAGTACTTAATTTGACGTTTCCCCTATATATGATGATTCAGGTTTTGTCCAAATTGAAAGATGGACAAGTCCATTTAAAATATTAAAGGGGATAAAGGGTTAAACATTAGTTAATGTAAACTTTACAATTTGTGTATAGGTATCTTTCATTTTTTTCTCCTAAACAATAAAATTGATATGGTAAATAGTTAAATCATTGTTTACTTTATTTTTCAGGTACTACTGACTATAAAGGATATAATAATGGAATTCTAGGTATGTTTTTCATGTCTGAATTTCTTTGAAAGAATACCACATCATACTTTGAATGCTTGCAATGACATTGGCTTGCATGTGCAACCAGTATAGATCATGTGAAACCTTACGCTGGCATAATATTGGCAAGCATGTCTGTCTGTCTGTCTGTCTAATCATACTTTAAACTGTTTGTTGGTTTAAGTTGAAGCATATGTTGTTTGACCACTTAAGATAACAATGGTCATTCAAAATTCAAAGCACTGGGACAAGTTCAGTTTACAAATTAAGCAACATAGAATTATCATTAATGCATTTTGCAATCATCTCATCTATTTTAATCCATGAGGTCTCATTAAAGCTGATATGCTCCTATAATTTTAGATCAAAAGTTTATTCATATGACTGTCTTTTGGGTATATACCCCCTGCCTGCTGGCAGAAGCTGAATCTATCTATACAATCAGTGCAGACTATGATCATAGGGCACATCTATAACATCTGATCATGGTCTGCACTGTTCAATGTTCAATCAAATTACATAATTTGAAATTTTTCTTCAAAATTATCTGGTTTTGATTGGAAGATGGACAAATCCATTTAAGTTTTTTAACATCGTAAAAGTTAAAGCTACCAAAGTCAACACAACACAATTGATTTTCTCCATAATTACATAATTATTCTTGTTATTATACATAGGGGATATTGAATGAATATTTATTAAACAAATTGAATAAAATCATATTATAAGTTGAGCCTCTGGCGAGTATAACATTGTTTTATTCAATGAGTTCAATGAATTTAGTATTGAATGTGCATGAATATAATATTCAATTTATCACATATATAAGATAAGAACGGTAAACTGTTATAAAGATGCTATGTTTACATATAACGCAAATGACATCACATCAAAATGTTATTACATCGGTGTAATTATTACACTCCTGCATTGCAGTTTATGTCAGAAAAAGTTATTTTGATACATTTTTACCTTGTCTTAAGGTGCTAATTAATACATACTGCTTTATCAACCACATCTTTGCTCTTTGTGTTTTGATTCTAACCACAAGCCATCAGACTGTTGTAATATAATATTTATTAAATCAAATCTCTCTTATAAATGACAATTTCAACCCTTTTTTTCAGATCAAGTTCTTAGTTTTGCTCCAAAGATTTTATGTGCATTGACAAATACAGCGGGCAGAGGTGAAACCTGTCCTAACATGTTCTGTAAGTATAATTCATACCTAGTCTTAATTAATTCCGCGTTAACAGTTTGACCCATTCTACAGACTTTTTTCATACTGTCAAACCGTTACACCTTAGAAAGAGACCTTGCCCATCCAAAATTATCTTGATGTTTCTTTGACAAGTCTAATTAGTTGGACTAAACATGTACCCTGAAATTGATTTTCCAATGACTTTGATTTAAGCTTATGATTCAGCCCAGGTTCTTCCAAACAAAAAGTTAAATTTACTAATTGCACATTCTTAATGACGAATGTTAGGTCACCTTTCAGATTAGAATGATAATGTTTGTTTGTAGGAGTTTGCAAAATAAAATACTATTTCATGTCAACCCTTGAACTAATTTGAGCAATAATCAATTTTTTTGTTAGAGGAAAAGTTAGACAACTAAAGTGCATGTTTCTGAAACAAATTGAGACCACAACAGAGTCTTTCAAATTCTGTTTGAAAGACCCTGAATACAGTTAGTAAATAAGTGAGAAATTTAGGCCTGACTCCCTGAGACTGTAACAGTGAGAGACCCTGATTTATGAAGCTAAACATACAACCTTATTGTATCTGAGGCCTGCAGTTGCTTCCCCTGACATTATGGGAGATAACTGTGTGTGGCTAACAAAGGGTTGTTACTTTGATGATGTAAGAACTTTGAAACATCTGAAAATAGTTTCAAGTAGTAACTAGGCAGATTTGATATTGATTAAAAACATCTAAAATAATAAAGAATCAGGCAAAACTAGTAAGCTAAGAATAACACTATAATAATGTTTATGATCATGATGTTTCAACTTATTTTCAGAGCTCCAGGTGAGCTGCCTTTATTTCCCTTTCTGTTTTATACTTGTTCTGTTTTATAATTACAGGTGGGGAAAATCCATTGTCCCAGCAACTTATCAAGACAAGTTTGTGTTCTGTATGCCAGCAATTCTCTGAGACCCTTGCCCCAACCTGTGCCATGGCTTATTGTTCATAAAGATCAACAATGTGTCATGGCCTACTGTTCATAAATACCCATATAATTTACCATGGTTTATAACTTTATAGTTCATAAATGTCCACAATTTACCAAAATTGGCTTATTATTTTCAAATAACTAGTTTGTCATAAATATCTACCATTTGTCATGAGGTATTGTGAATAAATATGCACCATTTACCATGGGGCATTATCCTTAAATATCCAACATCTGTCATGGGCTATTGGATATAAATATTCTCAGTATGCCATGGGTTATTGTTAATAAATATGCATTATTTGCCATGGGGTACTATCCTCAGTATACCATGGAGTTATTAAACATGTATCATTAGCCATGGGGTTTTATTAATAAATATCCAACATCTGCCATTGGGTATTGGATATAAGTATCCTCCATATGCCATGGGGATTTTCATGGTGTTCTGCAACTTACTGTACATGATATCCCAAAGTTTGCCATGGTTTATGCTGATCAACAGGGTGTGTCATTAAAAATTACTTTTTGAAATTTCTGTGTATCTGGATTTACAAAAATGTCAATATTTTTTTATATTAAAAAAATTGTATGTTTATTTGGAATGAATTGGAGCCTCATTTAGTCCAAGTTTTTATAACAACACTTACTTTCAAACATGATTGTGTAAAAGGTTTTAAATAAGGGAAAAGAAAATCACCTGTACCAATTATTATTGTAAATTATATACTGGCATGCGAGCAGTTCCCGTACAAAAATCGTAGTTATTTAAATATTACTATCTATTACGCTCACTCACCAAAAAATGAATGTTACACATCAAAATTCGGCTCTTCACACATATTATGGAAATTCCATTATGTTCTAAACACAGAATAACTCTTAGTTATGAGGCCTCATATGGGGTACCAAAATTATCCATTATTTTGTATGAAGAGAAGTAGTTCCCGTACATAAAATATAACCCATTATTATTGTACAATGTTGTTATATATCGGACCTATTTTTTTATTTATAATTGTTGTAGAGACCATTATCCCAGAGGTAAATAGATGTAATTAAGGAGTTAGAGCATAGACTAAACGCTGATATCTATTACCTGGTACCATTACCCCCAACGCATTCACATGCAATGGCATCCTTGTATGCATGAAATTTTACTCAGTAAAGCCCTAAAATTATTTAATATAGTAATATAGATCAAAATTCTGATAATTAAACAGATTTTCGTCGCACTGCCTACTTATCTGTATATAGGTGGTGCAAGTGGATAACCCTTTAAGAGGCCTCACATGTAAGTATGTGTGCCCATGCGCGCGAAGTCGGAATCCCCCAAAGTTAACAAGGTCGCGTTTTGACAACGCACAGGTGAAAGTGATTTAAAATGAAATTTTTTTATACGTACTGTCGAGCTGACACTTAGATTTTGTGTCGTTTATGCATCTGCTTGATTTTATATCAATTTTTGAAGAATGCAAGAAAAAAATCAAGCGTTTAAACGAAAAAATACGGGTACTGCTTCTGTACGGGAACTGCTCGCATGCCAGTAGTAGTTTTCTGTATTGATTATACTTAATGATTTTTTTTATGTTTGTAATTCTTTCTTAATAAATTTCATTTGCTATTTAAAAGTAGTTATAGTATTACTTAACTTCCAACACATGCCTAAATGGTTACAAATCCACCTCCCCTTACCCCCCTCCCCCCCCCCCCCCCAAAAAAAAAAAAGAAGAAAAAAAAGTAGTACATGTAATAATAAAATATATTCTGCAATAGTAAACCTGTTTTAAATATTGTAGAGATGTAGATAACATCTGAAGATAAGCTTTGTAATATCCAAAATAGTCAAATATTCCTGTTCTGGTTTAGAATTTCTTTGGATGTAGCCATAAATTAACTTGCCACTCTAGTTTTTATGCTCCTCTAGGGGCATACAGTTGCCCGTCTGTCATTATGTTGTTCCATCTTACCTCCCTATAGTTTCTCCTAACAATTTTATCTGGTAGATACCTTGTATTGTCCTCTAACTTTGACGACAAGGTCACCTATGCGAAGATTTTAATACTTGCTCATAAGCCTTTCTTTATTGACAAACATCTGTCAGATCTGTTAAGTTACATACCTTGGTTGGAGTTGTACAGCCTTCAATTGTTAACAAAACAAGCAGATATGGAGAGGAATGATTGCTGTCAGTGATATGTCTTGATTTTGGCTTTTTACTGGTCACTCTCATAAACTGCTGTGAAATTTGGAAAACTTATTTAGACCATCACTTTAACTTAAAGGCAAGATATTGACCCTTGGCTAATATATAACTAACATATGTTATTGAAAATGAACTTGTAATGCATATCTTGAAAATAAAAATGTAGGCTTAGTAATACATAAAAAAACATTGAACATACTTTCAGGATTAATCCTGTTGTAAAACTTGAAATAACTATCTACTGCTCAAAGTTTATCAACCTCCACATTTGGAGGGGTTAACCCCCTTTTTATTAAGGAGTTTGCTGTTTTTGTCTTGATAAAAAGGGGTTTAACCAATCGTAACGTTGGGAGCTTGATAAACTTTGTACAATAGATAGTTATTTATTAATTGTTTCCAGATTGGTTTCTGAAACTTTGAATGTTTCTATTTTTTACATTCTTATTATGAACAAAAAACAAAACAAAACTTTTAATCAAAATAATTTTTATTGTGTGGATTTAATTGATAAAGATCATTTACAAAAAAACAACAATTCAGATACATGTACAATCAAATAACAAATACAGTCAATGTGAAATACAATTTTTAACAATCAACTTATTTTCATTAAAGAAAACAAGAGGGCCATGATGGCCCTGAGGACGCTCACCTGTATATAGGATATAGGCCCCCAGAGCTGGGCCAGTTTAAACCCCAGGGCTTTTATTTGAACAGACTCAGAAGAGTCACCCATTAGAAGATGTTTCACAATGTTAAGTTTTTACTACACACATATAATGAAAAACAATGATCTTTCCCCTCCCCCCCCCATCGGCAGGGCAAATTTTAACCCAAGGGCTTTTATTTGAACAAACTTGGTAGACACCCAAAAGAAGATGTTTCATGCTAAACATCTTAGCTCTAACTCATTGGGTTTTTTAAAAGAAGATTTTTAAGTTTTTACTATACACATATAGTTAAAAACAATGACACCCCTGGGGCGGGGCCAGTTTTGACCCCAGGGCTTTTATCTAAACAAAATTTGTAGACACTTACTAGAAGATGTTTCATGCTTAATATCTAAACTCTACCTATTTGGGTTTTTTTCAAAGAAGATTTTTAAGTTTTTGCTATACACATATAAGGAAAATCAATGACCCCCAGGGCGGGGCCAATTATGACCCCAGGGCTTTTATTTGAACAAACTTTGTAGACACTCACTAGAAGATGTTTCATGCTTAATATCTAAACTCTAGCTATTTGGGTTTTTTCAAAGAAGATTTTTTAAGTTTTTGCTACACACATATAAGGAAAATCAATGACCCCTGGGGCGGGGCCAGTTTTGACCCCAGGGCTTTTATTTGAACAAACTTGGTAGACACTCACTAGAAGATGTTTCATGTCAAATATCTAAGCTCTAGCTCTTAGGGTTTTTAAAAGAAGATATTTAAAGTTTTTTCTTTCGGTTGCCATGGCAACCAGAGTTCTGCATGGAATTAAATTCTTTGAACAACTTTGTTAAGGCTTCACACAAGGAACATCCCTGTGAAGTTTCATTATGATCTGCCTTATGGTTTCAGAGGAGATGTTGTTTTAAAAGTGTGAACGGACAACGGATGACATACGACAGACGACGGACGAAGAGTGATCCTAATAGCTCACCCCGAGCATATGCTCAGGTGAGCTAAAAAAGTGAAAATTTCTGTTGAATGGTGAAAAAATATGTACCATGTTTGAAAAAAATCTCGGAACATTTTAACAGCTTTTATGACAATTTTTTTTACATATTTCTTCATTAATGTGAAAAAAAAAGAGATTTTATTTGCATTAAATTGTACTTAAAATGTGAAAGAAAAATGACATTACTTAATATTATAAATGATATTTTACACTGAAGCATAGTCAAGATATACTTTTTGTTCCCAAGTTTGAAGCTGTGGGCCCTATGATCTAAATATAAATGGTACTGGAATGACCCCCCTCATTTATTACATGCAACAATTGTCAATAAAACAATAAGAGGTCAATGTTGAAACAGTGAAAGCATACATGCAAGAATATCTGGGCTGTGTCCTAGGACATCAGTCTTCAACCCACAGGAGGAAAAGCGGTTTCGGGAAAGGTTGATTGAGAACAGCGGACTGTGTTCTTGGACATCAACCAACCGGGATGGAGGAGGGTGGAAGGCGGAATTGTGGAAAACTTGATTGATAATATCAGTACATGGTATCATATCTGTATATTTTTCTAACATGATAGTAATAATGTTTGATCAACAAAAGACATACAATATTGCAGAGAAAAGTAATGACTTCAATATAGGGCAAGTGCGGACTATTTTGTAGTGTCTTTTAAAAAAAAAGGCTCACTTACAATAACAATAATCTACAACCTCAAGAAACCAAAAAATAATAATAATAAAAAATACATGTATCACATTTAATATCTATAAAGCAACAATAAGCTATTATTCAATATCTTACACACTATAACATATTAACATACAATTATCACACTAACAGTGCCATATGTAAATTGGCGACTGATCACTTAATTTACAAACTCATATGCGCTGTCGAAAAAGTAAACAAACATGAAGGACCAAGTATGCATTCATAATTGGTGATTCTTAAATCACACTAACATGATGATCTATTAGCAATTAAAATATCCAAATCTCTGTATTTGTCACATATTTGCAGGCACTTCATCTCACGGAAGTTAAACATGATATTATCAGAATAAAAAGATGTCAATGTCTCTCACAGATATTAAGTTGAACAAATTAAACCCCAAATATTCAGCTTATTGTTAATTTCAAAGCATTTAAGCTGGCTCAGTATTCAAAATATAACTGACATATTCATTTAGACTTGCATATACTGTACTGAACTGATGTCTAGGTCACTTTTGGAGGTGTTTGGAATTACTGGTTAGTTATTCAGTCAAGACGGTTGTGTTAAAATATCAGTAAATACCAGATAAATATTAACACAAATTACAAGCATATTGTCATCTTATGTTATTAATGAGTTACGTGAATTTAACGATTTACATGAAACAATAAGATATCGTTAATGATTAACATAAAATAAGATATATTTGATGATTTACATGGAACAATAAGATATATCGGAGACAGCTTAACTATAATCTTTTTATTATTTAGCCTAGGCAAGTTTTTTAAAATAATGTTATTGAAATACAACCTATTGGATTATTTTTTGTGCTTAAGTTACATTTTTTTTAAGTCACACTGACCTCGGGAAAGTGTGCCTTCTAATGGCACATTTTGAAAGGAACTAACAGTATGCAATTCCTACTAAATTTCAGGGAATCTGGAAATAAATCTGCAAATGAACTCTCTCCTTGAAGTTAAACTCATAATTATGAGAGACCTTATAAATATAATATAATAAATAAAATAATGTAACAAATGTAACAATCATTACAAACTAACAGTGAACAAATCAATGTTCCATTGTACAAATTAACTATATTTTGTTATCAAATACAGGTAAAATATGCAGCCATCATTTGTGTTAATTGTTTAATCGAAGATACTATCAGTTAACCAATTAAACGATGATCAAGATGCACCGTCAATTCTAAAAGTTGACAATAACTTGAAAAGAATCATTTGGAATAAAAAGGTTTCGGAATTACCTATTTTTTCTCTCTATTATTTCTTTTATGATAGAATAAAAATAATTGTTTTAGAAGAAATTAATTCAATTATGAAAGGATTTTAGATTACACGTGCTCAGATGAACAAAGTTTTACTTTACTGTCAATTTGATAAGCCAATTAGCACAAATGTGGCTACCTTCATATTTTTCAATTTATAACATAAAAAATATTAACAAAAATATATTCAATCTCACATACATGTATATACATTTAGAGCAAAAAATCATATGTATATCCAAACATTATTACTTAGATAGTATGCTTGACTATTTTTGGTGCTTTTTGACATTTTAAATGGCAAAACAAGGACCATTTAGGATTCTCAAAGGGGATCAACTCAGTGATAAACCATGCCCTAATTAAAGATTTCCCATTAAGGATTTACAATTATAACCTTGAAATTATAGTTTTATAAAGTTTCGAATGAATACATTCAGTAGTTGCGGTTTGCATACAACAACCTTCACTTTCCAATGTTTTCAGTGGACAATGTAATAATTCATTTTAAACTCATCAGTAATAGTTTATCTTGGTCAGCGGCTTATAATAATCACCCTTATGACAGGTGTGAAATCTCATTCTTAGTTAACCAAGGGGTATAATTCAGACAAAATTTTTGTTACAGTTATGGGTCTTGGACAGTGACCAACATTTATGATCCTGGAGTTTGAGATATAAATATACACACAAAAAACCTTAACCAAGTGTTATGCAAACTTAACACAACAGTGAGTCTAAAAGCTCCCACTATTTTACAAATTAGCCAAGCCATTCAAATTGCACACTGAATATAACAATTAAATTACAAATGCAAAATATAACGCTAATATAAATAGAAAATATCAATTAGGAAAAAAATAGAAAAATCACACACAAAATATGTTAAACAAAATCACATTCACTATACTTTTGAATTGTTCGTGTTTGTTCAACACTATCTTGATGCATACATTTATTTCTTATATTCTTTAATATTGTTTTTATTCTTTAATATTTTTTTTATTATCTTTTTTATTTTTTTAAGTTCTATATTTTGAAAATTTATACATATACTGGTGCCCAGCTTATAAATAAATATAGGGACAAACCCTTTATTACACATAAGCAGTTTACTATTACCCCATGCAAGTTGAGTGCTTTAGCAGATAACCCTATAGATACATATACTGGTGCCCAGCTTATAAATAAATATAGGGACATATCTTGATTTCTTAACCCTTTATTACACAGAAGCAGTTTACTATTACCCCATGCAAGTTGAGTGCTTTAGCAGATAACCCTATAGATACACTATACAGTAAAGTAAATCCATATAAACACTTTACAGCACCTTGATATTTAAATCCCATTTAACTAAACCCAAATTGATATTTATAAACATAATATACATCACAAAATTTCGAAACAATATGAGCTAAATCCCCTTTATAATCTTTACACAGTGAAAATCAATGTGTTTACTGCAAAATGTTTGATATACATTGTATGTAATCAAGAGGGAGTAAACAAATATGTAAAAATAGAACTCTCTTGTAAAAATCTGGCACCTAAGCCAGAGATAAGTAACAAATGAGCCGCGTCCCGACAAAACCAACAAAGTGCGTTTGCGACCAGCATGGATCCAGACCAGCCTGCGCATCTGTGCAGTCTGATCAGGATCCAAGTTGTTCGCTATCAGCTTCTCTACTTGTAATAGAGTTGGTAAGCGAACAGCATAGATCCTGATCAGACTGCGCGGATGTGCAGGCTGGTCTGGATCCATGCTGGTCGCAAACGCACTATGTTGGTTTTGTCTTCAGGCCGCTCAAATATAGAATGTCTTATAATCATAGCTAAAGTAATGAGTATTAATATGAGAGATCTTTCAAGGGGGGATAGATTAATAAAACAGAGAGCCAATGATTGTTCAAAAACTAACATTATGTAATAAATAAGTAACAAATATATCTTACATTGCCAGCATTAGATTCTTCAACATTAATAGGAATGTTCATTCAAATTAAACACAAAATTATTCAAATAAAACACAAAATTATATAAATGAAGGTGAATAACAGTATGTTAAGGCCCCTGAATTGTTCAAGATTTAGAAAAATATGCAATATTTTTTGGACTAGTCTTTATTTAAATGCATTTTGATTTTTATATATAAAAAATGCTTTTTAAATAAAAATTATTTTTTTTAAGTAAACCTGAAAATTTTGTTGGTGATAAAGGACTCAACATTGCCAGAATTTGCTATATAGAGGAGAATAAAGCCTGTATGACAATGAAATCTGACCAGAGGTTAGCTGCCCGATTTAAGTTATCTTAATATGTAAATCCCTAAAAAGGAACTCCATTGAGGTTTATGACATGATGGGACAGGAAATATTTTTCCGTGATTTATGTACCAATTAATGGAGGTCTGGATCAATAACTTGTGTGCAAACTTTCAGGTCTTTCCTTTTCCTGTTTTACCAGAATAATCAATTGAGCCGTGTCACGACAAAACCAATATAATGGGTTTGCGACCAGCATGGATCCAGACCAGCCTGCACATCCACGCAGTCTGATCAGGATCCATGCTGTTCGCTATCAGTTTCTCTACATGTAATAGGGTTGCTAAGCGACGTGACGTGACGTGGCTCATTTTATTGTGCAAAATGACCCAAAAATAAAAAGTGTTCTGGTAAAACAGGGAAGGGAAAGACCTGAAAATTTCCATGTTAACTTATTGGTCCAGACCTTGATCAATTGGTACACGAATTTACTCAATTTCGCTTAGAATTATGCAAAAATCAATTTACAATTTTATACCTAGTATATTTCCTTGTTATTCTTTGCAGAATTTTCAATTTAAAGTGCTTCTCTTGATGTTTGTTAGATTTTCAAATTTTATCTTTTTAGGGAGAAGTTCCTTTAACCTTATAATGAACTGTTCTAAATCATAAGGACAGGCCAAGTCCTAAAGTTAAAATTAAATTTTCTTCTTAGTTGTACGACTTATCCTTTTAACATCCAATATTTTATGCTATATGGCTTTTATACATTTAATATACCAACAGGCAATAGGTATATAACAAATTAAAATCTGAATCAAAATTGGGGTGAAAATTGTCATTTATAACTATTTCATATAAAGGAATGTGCTTTTATCTAAAGAAAATTCCATCATACATTTAAATTTGAAATAATAATATAGTTGTATATAAAATATCCAGCCACCATATGGAGACAGTCATTTATACTCTCTAAAATGTCTCTATTACCAAAGGTTATTTCATTGTAGCCTTATGAAATGACTTATTATGGTGTTTTGATTTTAGTAAAATTAGTAGAATGAAACGAATGTCAGTTGTGTTATCACATATAATAAACCAACAGTTTCATATGTATGGTTGTCATAGGTACGGTTGTCATATGTATGGTTGTCATAGATACGGTTGTCATAGGTACCGTTGTCATAGGCACGGTTGTCAAGGTAAAGTTAATTCACAGCATGGCCATCATCTGGAAAAACAAAAAGTAGAAATATTTCTATAAATAGTCATGACATCATATATAATCAACTCACAACTATATTGAGAGTTGATTGCAAAACTGTTGTAAGTCCTTCTTTATTTCATACTAGTTACTGCAGTTTTGTGGTCAACCCATAATATATCAAAGCGTCAAATATATAGAGGACATTGTTAAGTTCAGTGTAAGATTGGGATATATTTCACCAAGTGAGCACCGAAAGGTATATATCACGAGTGGCACAGCCACAAGTGAAATATGAACTTTTGGTTTTCACAAGTGATCATATGAAATATATTTCGATCTTACACTTAACTAAACAAATTTTCTTTTTATTATATGAAAAGGAACGTTTAAAAAGACATCCTTATGTAATGCTAAATGAAAAGCGCCCCAAATAATAATACAACATGACATTATTTACGACAACACTTCAGTAAGTTGGTTTCCAGTTCTGTGCATACTGGTATTTCACTGGAACAACGTAACAGGCTTAACTTCAAAACAGTGAAAAATATCAAATTGATAATTTCACTGTTTCAAACAGTGAAATATCCACTTGTTTATTTCATGGATATATTTCTATAAACTACCGAAAAGTATGTAATAAAACACTAAGATTATAAAAATTAAATATCACTACAACATAAATTGTTCAGAAAATGGGTCAAAGACAGAAAATGCAGTTTGCATTTTTATACCAAATATCATGATGCTGTGATGTTATAAAAAAAAAAATTAACCACTGACCATTTATGTTGAAAATTTAACTATGTTGGTAAACAGAAAGTGGATGTGGGACAGACCTGAAACCAACTCTCACAGTATTGGACCACATGTCAATGCTGTGTGCCAAATATCAAGAGTAGTTGCTGAGAAAACTGTTACGAAAATATACAACCATTTACCATTTATGTCGAAATTTTAAGTCGGTAAACAGAAAGTGGATGATGGACAGACCTAAAATCAATCCCAATGTATGGGACCATGTGTCAATGCTGTATGCCAAACATCAAGAGGCTGTAATAAGGAGTTGCAGAGAAAACTGTTACGAAAATTTCCTTCCATTGACCATTTATGTTGAACATTTAACTAAGTCGGTAAACAGGAAGTGGATAAGCAACAGACCTGAAATCGAATCCAACGATATGGGACCATGTGTTAATGCTGTATGCCAAAAATCAAGAGGCTGTGATAAGTAGTTGCTGAGAAAACTGTTATGAAAAGTCCCCCCCATGCAACCCGGCCACAAAATGGAGCTAAATTAATTACACTACAGTAACATGGTTAAGGCAATGAATATGCAACCAGTATAAACTTAGACTAAAGTTGTACATTAAAGTTGTACATATATGACCTATCACTGAGCTGCTGGTTATTTAATTTTGGCCTATTTATTTCTTAAATTACTTTCAAATAAAAACTGAAAGTAAAAAATGCTAAAAGCCCAAGTCCATTTCACAGTGAGTGTATGACCATGTTTAATGTCAGTGTTTCCAAAACAATCTTTCAGCAATATAGGCAACTATGTCTTCTACATGTAGTAGAAAGATCCTTTTACAACAATATTGCAGAAAATTTAACAATTAACCACTTCCAGTCACATCATATTTACAAAAAGCTGACTAGTCTTTTAAACTACCCCCTTAACACTGACAGTCCATCAAGGAAGTCACTGGCATCATTTGTATTATGGGTTTTCAACAAAATACAATTATTTTGTATGGTAAACATTTAAATTACACACTATTACCTCTATTACCCAGGAGTCTTTCTCTCTCGCCAGTGTTCCTATCATTTTGATTGACCTCTCTCATCTCACGCCTACGTCTCCACCATGGCATGATGATAATATCATTGTATAACATCATTCCTAGTATCAGCAATATAAACCCTACAACCTGAAATATAATATACAAAATTGTCATAGCAATCAGCAATATAAACCCTACAACCTGAAATATAATATACAAAATTGTCGTAGCAATCAGCAATATAAACCCTACAACCTGAAATATAATACACAAAATTGTCGTAGCAATCAGCAATATAAACCCTACAACCTGAAATATAATACAAAAAATTGTCCTTTCAACCAGTTATATAAAACCTACAACCTGAAATATACACAAAATTATCCTTTCAACCAGTTTTATAAAACCTACAACCTGAAATATACACAAAATTGTCCTTTCAACCAGTTATATAAAACCTACAACCTGAAATATACACAAAATTGTCCTTTCAACCAGTTATATAAACCCTACAACCTGAAATATAATACAAAAAATTGTCCTTTCAACCAGTTATATAAAACCTACAACCTGAAATATACACAAAATTATCCTTTCAACCAGTTATATAAAACCTACAACCTGAAATATACACAAAATTGTCCTTTCAACCAGTTATATAAAACCTACAACCTGAAATATACACAAAATTGTCCTTTCAACCAGTTATATAAAACCTACAACCTGAAATATACACAAAATTGTCCTTTCAACCAGTTATATAAAACCTACAATCTGAAATATACACAAAATTATCCTTTCAACCAGTTATATAAAACCTACAACCTGAAATATACACAAAATTATCCTTTCAACCAGTTATATAAAACCTACAACCTGAAATATACACAAAATTGTCCTTTCAACCAGTTATATAAAACCTACAACCTGAAATATACACAAAATTATCCTTTCAACCAGTTTTATAAAACCTACAACCTGAAATATACACAAAATTGTCCTTTCAACCAGTTTTATAAAACCTACAACCTGAAATATACACAAAATTGTCCTTTCAACCAGTTTTATAAAACCTACAACCTGAAATATACACAAAATTATCCTTTCAACCAGTTATATAAAACCTACAACCTGAAATATACACAAAATTGTCCTTTCAAACCAGTTATATAAAACCTACAACCTGAAATATACACAAAATTATCCTTTCAACCAGTTTTATAAAACCTACAACCTGAAATATACACAAAATTGTCCTTTCAACCAGTTTTATAAAACCTACAACCTGAAATATACACAAAATTATCCTTTCAACCAGTTATATAAAACCTACAACCTGAAATATACACAAAATTGTCCTTTCAACCAGTTATATAAAACCTACAACCTGAAATATACACAAAATTGTCCTTTCAACCAGTTTTATAAAACCTACAACCTGAAATATACACAAAATTGTCCTTTCAACCAGTTATATAAAACCTACAACCTGAAATATACACAAAATTGTTTTTGCCTCCTGTAGTATAACAAAGGCTGTCTGTACTACAGCATGCTTGACTATTGTAAGTACTTGTCTGGTAGTGGGGATAATAGTCACTAACAAATACACAAAGATTCAAAGCAATACCTCAAAGGGAATGGGGTAACAAGTGAAATAATACATGAATGTATGTTTACATGGGCTATCTAACAGATTGTGTTAAAATATATGGCTAAACACATTAGCCTATATATTGTTGAACTTTCTAAATGGATTTGTCAAGCTGACTTGTTTTTGGAACTGTCAATCTCATTAATTTTTGGGAAATCAAAAGAAAAATTTTATGTTGTCAACCAACAGTGCAGAGCCTGGTCAGAATGCTCAGATGTACAGACTGGCCTAGCTCCAAGCTGGTGACAAAAGGCTTATCATTTGTTTGTTTGTTTGATTGGGTTTCACATCACACCGACACAGTATAGGTCATATGGCGATGTTTCAGCTTTACTGGTGGAGAAAGACCTCAAGATTATCATTTAACGTTCCAGTAGTAGAAATAATGTTGACAGAAGAGGTTAAGTGTTAAATACCTGTAAATATTGGAAATCCTGCCAGGAAAGTGACAGTGTTACAGCCCAGATGACCAGTGTTCGAACACTATCCAACACCATCCTTGTTGTGGCACTCAACTCTCTAGTTACACTGATACCAGCAAAATTGAAAAATGCTATGCTCATTATATTACCTGGGGAGGAGAAAATATTGACATTATAATACCTGTGTCAAAAGAATACATTTTTTGATAACAAATTACATGTGGAGAAAATATTTTTTTGCTTCAATGAGTAACAAAACCTGGTAAGTAACAGTATTCTTAAAGATACAGTCACTACATCTATGTTTCAAAGTTTTATCACTGATTGAGTTGCTGATTTGAATTTTCCTGTTTTTTTTTTTTACAAAATGAACGAGAAATCACATATGTTGAGTGTACAGCAATAACATACTTTATGAGAATTGAGGAAAAATTCAACAATGAATAAAGAATATTAAATGTATCTTGAAATCTTTTAACTAATGCTTATCAGCATAACAAAGTTAGATATCGTATCGGTTTTCTGTATTCCAAATGACAATTTAATATAAAACTATAGATGATCTGAAAGAAATATTATACATGTATATCTATCAATGATATTAAAACTAGTTTTTGTTACTTAAATTCGTTACATCTCACTCCTCTTTTCCTGGACAAACCAGGAAAAAAAAAATGAACTGAACCCCTTGGAATGACTGGACCTCAGAATAAAATCCTCACATAACAATCCCAAGACCACCACTTTCTGATGTAATTTATATGTCCATCTACCTCTGTTTTCATTTTTTTACTATGATACTGTAACATACTATTCATTTGAGCCGCATCATGACAAAACCAACATAATGCGTTTGCGACCAGCATGGATCCAGACCAGCCTGCGCATCCGCGCAGTCTGATCAGGATCCATACTGTTCGCTTACAATCCCTATAACAAGTAGAGAAACTGATAGCGAACAGCATGGATCCTGATCAGACTGCGGGGAGGTGCAGGCTGGTCTGGATCCATGCTGGTCGCAAACCCATTAAGTTGGTTTTGTCATGACGCGGCCCATTTACTTTTTTGCTTCCTCTTACCAACTGTAGCTAAAATGATTCTCCAATTGTTTCCCATCTGTACGAATGCATCGTGTACGTTCTCCAGTCTATTTCCTGCCGCATGACTGAAACTTCCAGCATCAATGTAGTAAAAAGGTATCAACAATAATCCTAAAACAAGGGCCCCGAAAAGTCCTGAAAACCAAGCACAGAATTAATATAGCTGTCACTTTAAAATAAAACTGCCCACTGTCTTGCTTAAGAAGCCCTAAGAACTCCGCTACTTTAATCAGTGGACCAAGGAAAAGAACTGTTTGTACAGTTGTTTTTTTTAAAGTTATTTTAAAAGGCATATATTTGTAATACCGTTAATACTTGTACTTTATATTTCTTCACACATTTCAGTAGATCTTTACATAGTTTGCTATAAAAAACTCCTGTTATTCTTAAAATATAAAACAAGAGGGTCATGATGGCCCTGGATCGATCACCTGAAATACATTGCTAGAAAAAGGTCAAAACCACTAACAAGAGGAAACATTGGGTTTGTCATTCATTTTCTTCTCGAAGCTGCATTAATGTAAATAAAGATGAGAAGTAGTTAAAAAAATTAAAATAATCTGATTCTATGATACTTGTGTTATAGGTCAAAATCTTGCTTGGAGACACAGATTTTGCCATAAATAAGTAATATATGTAAGTACACTGCAGTACTTACAGTAATTTGAACTAAAGTTTTCACCATAGTGCAGTAATAGGTTAACTCCTATTAACTTATATATAGAGTTAACCAGTTACTGCACTAAGGTGATGAAATGAGTGCACATTGTATGTGTGGATTTTTACACTCTCAACTTATTGGTAAATGTAACAAAATGAGGAATA
The DNA here is from genome assembly GCF_026571515.1 of Ruditapes philippinarum. Lineage (NCBI taxonomy): Eukaryota > Metazoa > Mollusca > Bivalvia > Venerida > Veneridae > Ruditapes > Ruditapes philippinarum. The sequence continues at coordinate 7,068 of NW_026857527.1, read as the reverse complement.
GAACAAAACAGAACAGAAGTTTATTTAAGATTTAAGCATACAGCTTATTGTTATAACAACTCATTCATACATACAAATCATACGTAATAAGAATTTTCACTTTAACAATAGAAATAGAGACAATACCTTCATATCCGACGGCTGCCAGAGGTTGTACATTAAATCTTCCGATCACACGTTCTTCATACACCATCTGTACCGAGACTATCACCTGAGCCATAATGATCAGTAAATCACCTACAATATATTAACATTTTATACCTAACTCCTCACAGTGATTACCTCCCTTGGCAGAATTGTAATCACTGCCTTCACAGATGTCACATAATGATGAAAGTCACATGACGTAACGTCGAAATACAAATGTAAATATCGACCATTACATAGAAAATCTAACGTCATTTTTCTCTTTCTGTTTTATTTTTAACTTTTTGAACCTACATCTGTTACATTTAAAAAAAAATTTATCAAAAGAATACTTACTTTTAAATCTGAAAGCACAAATCAACCAAATAAATTTGAAATCCCCTATGTTGAACTAAGTTATGTAAAACAAAAACTGAACAGTCTCGATATTACGAAAGCAACAGGCTTAGATGGCATTAGTGCAAAATTTCTAAAAACGGCAGCAAGTGTCATAGATAAACCCCTTTGTACCATAATAAACTTAAGTATTAAAACTGGAAAATTTCCTACACAGTTAAAACAATCAAAGGTAACACCAATCTACAAGAAAGGCCTCAAGTCTGACAAAAACAACTATAGACCAATTTCAGTTCTCCCACTTATCTCAAAAATATTTGAAAAACATGTTTCTGACAACTTGAAGCTATTTTTAGAAACAAACAATTTCCTCTACACAGCTCAATCAGGCTTCAGGGCATACCATTCATGTGAAACAGCACTTACAAATTTAATTGATAATTGGATAAATGCACTTAATGATGGCAAAATTGTTGGAACTGTTTTTCTGGACTTATCTAAGGCCTTTGATTTAGTTAATCACAAAATTCTTATTGAAAAACTACCCTTCTATCATCTTTCCTCACACACTATTTCTTGGATTACATCATATCTGTCAGACAGGTCACAAAAAGTAAATGTGTCTGGTGTTTTATCAGAATCTGCTGAAGTTGTCTCCGGAGTACCCCAGGGCTCAGTCCTAGGGCCCCTACTATTCTTAATTTACATAAATGACATACATCTTCATATAAAAAAGTCAAATACTGATATGTTTGCAGATGACACTTCTCTAACTTCAACTGGAAATACTATAAGGGAAGTAGAAGATAATCTTCAATCAGATCTTGATAGTATAAGCACATGGTGTGTACAAAATTCAATGATACTAAATGCACAAAAAACTAAAGCTATGAATTTCTCAATAAAGCATTCAAAATCTGAGCATACTTCAACACCTTCTCTTAACCTTCACAATCAAGAAATAGAATTTACAGACAATGAAAAAGTACTAGGAGTCTATGTTGACAAAAATCTAAAATGGAAAACACACATTCAAAAAATTATTAAAAAATGCAATTCACAGCTCTATTTGCTTCTTAGAATTAAACAATATCTTGATCTTCATGCTAGAAAACTTTTCTTCAATGCATATATACTGCCACATTTGGACTACTGCTGCACTATTTGGGGAAACTGCAGCAGTGATTTACTCTCACAAATAATCAAATTTCAAAAAAGAGCTGCTAGAATAATTTTGGACAAAAATTTTGATGCCCCATCAAATGAACTATTTAAAGAACTAAATTGGATGTCCTTTGACCAAAGAATCAGATACAAAAAGGCAATTCTAATGTATAAGTCAATAAATGAACCATCCTTTCCTAAGTATATGAAAAATAAATTTCAAACAGTAAATGACAGACACAACTTTAATTTGAGATCTGTCCAAAATGAAAAACTAATTGTACCTAAACCAAAAACAGAGTGTTTTAGGAAAACACTTAATTACTCTGGGCCTACAATATGGAATGACATTCCAATACATGTTAGAAATTCTGAAACTTTGAAAAAATTTCAAGCCAACTATATTCATTGGCAATTTTCCATTTAAATTATATATGTCATTTTTCCATTTTTTTTACATATGTCATTTTTCCATTTTTATTGTGTACATAGCTTTCTAAATATGATACCAGGATGACTAACTGTGTTGTTTTTTAACATTAATTGTATTTTTCAATATTGAAGTTTTTGAAAATGCCACAAAGTGTAAAAAAAAAAAACAGTTTATTTCTTAAATGATGTTTTGTAAATGTTGACTGTATATAATTTATGTCACATTGTATTTATATGTTGTTATGTTACATTGTATGTATATGCTGAGGCCCACATGGAAGATCGGGAAACCGAATGTGCTAGCCTCATTAAATAAAGTCGTTACTTACTTACTTACTATATAGTGAGTGAACAGGCGAGTCAAAATAAGTTGGGGTTTTTTTGCCATAATTGACATAATGCCAGAGAAGAGATTGCTCCGCCCACTGATTCACGTGACGCGGTCATTCAAAACCTTAGACAAAACAAGGTACCGACATTTACAGGAAACTATTTTGCCACTAAAGTTACTAATGAATTTACCTTATATAATTGGTATATACAAAAGTTTAATGCTTTTCTTGAATAGTTTAATGTATTATGGTATTTAAACAAAAGTAACAAATAACTTCATTCATGCATTAATTATGAATAAAACGGTTGGCAAAGATCTTGTTATATTTCTTGTTGAATTCAAGGAAGATGTTACTGACAAAATATCATTTTAGTTTACAAATTCAAAGAAAGTTAAAATTTAAGTAGAGGAACATATAAATAGTAAAATTATATCAATAACACAGTAACATTTACAAATGTTTTTAGGGTTTTATTGTGCGAAATCATTTATATATAATGCATTTGTGCATTAATTGTTAAAATTTCATCATTATGAGAAAATTGCCCTTGCGTAACTTTGTAGTATAATATATGATTATATGTATATTTATACATTGGATACGTTTTGTGATAAAACACAATATTATTCACTTCAAAATAAGTTTAGCATACACCAGACGGTGAGACCTCAGTTTTAAATTAAAACCGTGATCAGGTATGATGTTATTGAAGCAGATGTATCGAAATATTTAATCTTAATTCATTGAGCTTTAATAGAAATATATAGGTAGGATTATATGACATACAATATTCATAGCATATTCTCTCATTTTATTTGCAAGAACTTTTGTCTACTGCAGCATTTTATTGACACTTTGTTTAGAACAAACAAAAATGTCATATCAGACCTTATAATATATTATATGATTATGAATAGACATAATTGTAATAAAAGAAGGAATAGAGTATTTGTTTAATTTTTTCCTTGTTTAATGCATTGTGGTATAGCCAGGCTTCATAACCTCTGATCGCCATTCAAAATTCCATTTTATTTAGTTCCGCCCATTGTTTTCTCGTTTAGGGCACACGCATTTTTTTACTTGGGGACCTTATGCCGCTTTTCATGGAATGGCACTTACGTGTCACATTGAAGGTTCCATGATAACCACCATATGAACACATCTGCGGATGTTTCAAAATTCAAAATTTTACAAGGTCACGTTATATGTTGATTACAGCTTAAGCCGGTGCTAGGGGGCGCAGACGGTTACTTGCACATTCCATTACCGTCCATGAACAGACTCAATCAAACCGAGCTGGCAACACTTTTAATTTTGTCGTTTTGTACGTTCTTTAGGGATTCTAAATTTTAACTTTCGTCAGAGATGTAGACAACATCTAGATAATATCTATGTCTCTGCTTTTGTACCTGCTATATAACTTATTATCTTCATATATACAAAGTTACTGATATTTTTTTGTAAAATGAACTAACTGACTCCATCTGTCAATATGTCAGGATAGTTGGTAACTTTGATATACCGATTTAATAGCTTTAAATTGACAAAAATCAAAATAATTTCAATATAAATACTGCTGCACCATTGTCTTATACAAATAGCTTGTCTAAGGAAAATGGCGGATTTTGCAGACATCTTAGCGTGAAACTGATAACGATCGCCGATTGGCTTATCTGTAAGACCCCTGCCAGCTTGATTGACAGGCGGCGTAATGTCAATTCCTTTCATTGTTATAATTTAGTTCACATGAATGAGAAATAATATGCGTGGCCCATGGGAATTTCTGTAAATACTCATTGGAATTTATCGGTAATGAGTGAGTGGGACAGTTATTTTATATTTGAGGTAGACTTATATTTTATCGTAAAAAAATTCCAATATCAACTGTTGGCCAATCACTAGTATAACAGTTAATCTTTAGAAATATACATGTATATAGTCAATTCAGTTCAACTTGCCAATGAAAGAATGAGCATAATGTCACTTTAAAGAAAGTTAGAACAATAATAAGATCAAAATTTCAGATTATTTGAACACTTAATCTTTTCAGATTTATTATTTTAATTTATTATTCTGATTGTGAAAAATAAAAGACCAAAAGTTAAAAGCTCAAATCTGGCTAATAATAATGTAATAATTCAATTTTTTTATATATATTTTTAGACTTTTGGATTGTAGTGCAGTTCCTTTGATATCAGTGCTGTGAACATAAAAAATTCAGTATGGTACGATTTAAATAGAACTGGTAAAAGGACAAACAAAATCTGTCCATAAGACAGCCTTCTTGACTAGCTCGTTTTTTTTCTCTTTGAAACAGACAAGCTAAAAATGCTTGTACAAACTGCCCCAAATAAAACAATCTAAAAGTGCATGTACAAACTGCCCCAAATAAAACAATCTAACAGTAAGGATGTACCTGCTATAATGCCGTTAGTGTTTGTGCTCGGCCCATCAGGTGACCCAAATACAATATCTGCCAGTCCAACCAACAACAGACCTAATAACACAGTAAACATTCCTACCCACATGTGTTTACGTATCACACGGCCTAGAAACGCCACAGATAATAATGCCGTGAAGATAATGACTGCACCTGTAATGTAAGACAGTAATATAATAATATATAATAATATAATAAATAAATATTACATATGTTTATTTGAAAAAATAACAAACATTTTGTATTGCTGACTTCTCTACCATTAGAAATTGTTATTTTTAGAATTTAACATTTATGTTATGGCAATCAATAAAATTCTCATCCAATATGACGTACTTCATTATTACGGAGATAGAAAATTTTATCAATCACTGTACATTTACACAAGGTGATAAAGAAAAGTATCGTCATTTTCAAAAATTCTAAACTTGAAATAAATGTAGATTTATCATTATTCCTGGGTAACTAACCACTACATACTTATATCTCCGCAAGTGACCAACTACTTGTACTTATGATTCATCACACATGACTTTTGATGATTTGGATTATCTAACTAATGACTATAAGATATGAGCCGCGCCATGACAAAACCAACATAATGGGTTAACGACCAGCATGGATCCAGACCAGCCTGCGCATCCATGCAGTCTGATCAGGATCCATGCTGTTCGCTATCAGTTTCCTTACATGTTATAGGGTTTGTAAGCGAACAGCATGGATCCTGATCAGACTGCGCGGATGCGCAGGCTGGTCTGGATCCATGCTGGTCGCAAATGCACTATGTTGGTTTTGACGTGACGCGGCTCATATGATGTTAGGAATCAATAATCACATAGAAATTTTGTCTTGAGCAACGATCAACCTAGGACCCCTCTATTACAAATCCAATGTTCTCCCTATTTAATGGAAGATTTGTAATAGCCAAACATGGAATTAAGAATATTTTGGATTTTCCCCAGCTAATCCAGGGTTACAAACAAACTTTCAAGGTTACAACTTCGAAAATAAGCGTTGACTTATCTATTGTGACTGTAAATGCATCGTGAAGTTCCAACAGTAAAAGTTTGTATTGGGCAATAAGCTCGGAAAAATCTGCATTTGCCGAGTTCCGGATATAATCCATTGACAAAAGATTAAAGTAAATCATTATATATATATATTACAACCACGTTATGATTACCTCTTAACATCTGAAAACTTGAGGCGTAAGTTAGATTTAGCCCTATATACATTATAGAGGTTCCACACATGTCTAGCATGGCTGCTGGCAGGAATATTAAGGGGTTAAATGACCTTGGCTGCTCGCCTTCTACAGGTTGTTGAGGTCGACAACAAATCTTAATTATATAATAAGCTACCAGACAGGTGAACTCTCCTATAAACATGCCCACAGCCTGTAACAGATACAGATTATAATTATTTCAAACATGTTTAGTAGTATAAAATATATATGAGCCGTGTCATGACAAAACCAACATAATGGGTTTGCGACCAGCATGGATCCAGACCAGCCTGCGCATCCATGCAGTCTGATCAGTATCCATGCTGTCCGCTTACAGACCCTATAACAAGAAAAGAAACTGATAGCGAACAGCATGGATCCTGATCCGACTGCATGGATGCGCAGGCTGGTCTGGATCCATGCTGGTCGCAAACCCATTATGTTGGTTTTGTCGTGACCCAGCTTATATATTGCTTATAGATAAATAAAAAACAAACATGATAATTAAGGTATTAAGCCCTTAATTTTAGTAAGGCAAAGGAAGATAAGAAGATTTAAACTAGCCAGAAATTTTTTCTTAAACATTGCATCAATAAAAAGAATCGTCACTGAATCAAATTTATGAAGGAAAAAACTTTAGGGTCACCTTTCTACTTTTCAAGTTATTTGCCCCTGATAATGAGAATTTTTACTATGTTTTATTATTTTCATCTCTTTCAGGAGAAGATGCTATGGTTCAATGTTTAAACATACTATATTTTTCTCAAAAATAAAAGGGACATAAGTTGATAAAAATTTCTATCAGTTCTCATAAACTATAGAAAAACAAGAGGGCCATGATGGCCCTGAGGTCGCTCACCTGTATATAGCCCCCTCCCCCAACCATCCCCCCCAACCTTGCAGGGCCAATTTAACCCAAGGGCTTTTATTTGAACAAACTTGGTAGACACCCATAAGAAGATGTTTCGTGCTAAACATCTAAAGGGCTT